>NW_021703767.1:64803253-64834005 GCF_005190385.1 Monodon monoceros
CCTCTCGCTCTCTCTCTCCCCCTCTCTCTCTCCCCTCCCTCCTTCTATGTGCCCTGAAGAAAGGCCATGTGAGCACACAGAGAAGCCAGCTATCTGCAAGCCAAGAAGAGAGACCTAACCGAATCACGGGGGCACTCTGATCTCTGACTTCCAGCCTCCAGAACTGTTAAAAAATAAATTTCTGTTGTTTAAGCCATCCAGTCTATAGTGGTTTGTTATGGTCACCCAAGCTAGCTAATACACCATCCATACTCATAAATATTCACTTATACAGCCTCAGCTTCCCTTGCTGAGTGGCTGCAAGAATTCAATGAAATCACATATGTCAATATGCCTTGTAAGCTGTGGAGCGCTGTATGAACATTAGCTCACAGCATTGTTAATAGTAGAGGTCCCTGCAGTTCCTGGCTTCTTGAAGGCTCAATACTTGGGCCAGAGCTTAATGACATGGTTGAGTAAAGCAACTGAGTCTAGCAGTTCTCTGAGGCAAGACTCACCTTGGGTTAATTACGAAGCTTAGCAAAGGGATCGAAGAACAACTTGGCAGCAGGAAAATCCACATTCTCTGTATTCCTGACAAAATGAACATCCAGCTGTAAATTTATTGACTCTCCCTTAAGAAGTTCTAATGGAATAAATTTTGCCTTCTTGGTGCCTGCTAATTAGACAATTATTTAACTGTTTCTTTTTTTAATGACTCTCTGCTGTTGTTTGAAGACTTCTGTCTATTATTTGTACTAAAAACCTCTGTCACATTTTTGCCTCATTATCCTTAACAAATAGTACATTCCCCAGCCCCAATCCCTGGTTCCCTTACTGCTCCCTCCCCCAGCACCTCCCCAGTCTACAGTGCCCAGAGTTTCAAAGACCAGCTGTTATCATTTTGTTGACTGAGAATTTTAGAAAATTCTATCACAGGAACAAGGCTCCATGGGGGCTGTTGAATTAAATATCAGTTCTTCAAACAGGAATTTGCTCAAAGAACAAAAGCAGCAGGAAGACAAGCGACAAATACAGGCAAGTGCTGCAGTCCTCCCACTCAGTGACTGGCAAACTGGCCCTCTCTCCCTTCCGTGGCAGCCTGAGACTGGAATTCCTAGGCCTGTGGCCACATTTGGCCATGGAGAGTCATACAACTCTTCCTAGGGCTGGAGGCCCAGCCCAGCCCCAGGGTCACTCATTCTTTCATCAGAACATGAGTACATTCAAAGATGACCCTTTTCACCATCTCCTGCAGTTGGCCTCATCTGAGCGTTTCAAAGGTTTTCCATTGAACCACTCTTTCTTCAGAAGGGAGAAGAGGGAAAATAAGAAAGTCAAAGAATGAACATTTGCTGAGCCCTATGATTTGTCATATCTGCCTGCCATGGAGAGTAATGGACAGTGCACAGCAGTATAGAGACTAGATCCTTGCTACTCAAAGCATGGCCAAGGTTGGCTTCACGAGTGTGAGACCTATGCTGCCACACAGGGCCCTTCACTCATGATGGTCACACTTGGTTTGATCCTCTGCTGTTTTGAAATGCTTAATAATTTTACCTTTCAACTTGTGTTTTGTAAATGAAATCCAATGGTACATGGAGCATGCTCACAAGCTGAGGAGATATGGGCAACATGCATATTTACTGTTCCCAGATGCATCTTCGCATATGGCATTTGAGGTACCCATAAGCACTGAGTTCCAGCGGGCCCACATCGTGGGAGTTCAACAAGGCTCAAAGCAAGTACAAGGTGAGCGTGTTAAGTCCATGACTGAGCAAGCCAGAGTGCCGGCAGCCCCAAGAAACCATACTTTCCTTCACACCAGGATCTACTTTGGAAATGGCAATCTAAGAAACACAAACTACCAAGGAACCATATCTTCGTATCTTTTCTTACTCACATCACATCCCTGTGTTAACCAGCCACTTATGCTGAAAATGATGACACGGAAGGACAAGGAAAGACAGAAGGTAGGGCAACCCACAGTTCCTCGTTCGTCCAGTCCTTCCTCATCAGGAGAGAAAAGCAGAGGACACTGTGGACTGTGAGTGCGTCAAGAAGTGAAGTGACAACAGTTGACTTAGGTGAGAACAAAATACAGATGGATGCATGAGCAATGGAGCTGAACTGTGTAATTATGGTGATTCCACATACGAGTTAAATGCTCTCATATTTGTATTTAAAAGTGACATTGCACAATTTAAAGCTAAATGGCAAATTTCATGCTAATATTTTAAAACTTTACTTTTCCTTTACATAGTGCTACATTAAATAACAAAACACACCATGACAAGCTGAAAGTGAGACGCTGGAAGAAGGAAAAAAGCTCTAGACTTTAGTACCTTTAACAACACTTTCTTCCCGCTGTTTCAGCTAAGGGCCCCGAGTTTTCATTGTGCACGAAGCCCTCGGTGCTCAACCTGCGGGCAGGCAGCAGCGAATGACCTGGGAGCTGGTTAGAAACGTAGCATCCCTGGCCCCTCATCAGATCCTCATTTAAACACAACCCCCGGGTGACTTGCACGCAATGTGCCCATTAAAGCTTGAGAAGCCCAGGATTAGAGAATCTTTTCAGTGACTCACAGGTGTCCACCATGGAGCTGTGAGGTCGATCCATATTATCCCTCACTGACAGATGTAGAAACAGCTTAGAGAGGTTAGTGGACTTGCCCACGGCAGTAAGTTCCCAGCTAATAAGTGGCAAAACAGAAATTAGAAGCAAATCTGTCTCGTTCCAAATCTAAGCTCTTTTCATTTACACCAATAGTTTACAAGAAGAGTGAGCGTCCGAAATAAACTGGGGAATTTTTTAAATGCAGATCCCTGGGCCCCACCCCAGACACACCCCATGAAAATCTCTTGGCTGAGGCTTGAAAATCTGTATGTTTAAAACAGTGGTTCTCAAATTTGGCCGCACAATAGCACTACCTGGGGACCTTTTTAAACATTCTGACCGCCAGGCCACAGCACAGGTCAGCTAAATTGGAATCTCTGGGGGTGGAACTCGGTCATCAAAATTTAAAACCAGTTGAGAACCACTTTTAAAATACTTCCAGGTGATCCTCATGTTCTCCAGGGTGTGGGCAGCCGGCTTCACATTTGCATATGCTCTTATTCACAAGGCTTCCCCCGGGCTTCTGGGCACACAGGTTAGAAAGAAGCAACTAACAACCAAACAAACACAAATGTGGGATTTCAGGAAACTAATTTTATTTCTAGAGCCAAACCAATCAACCAGCTCTGTATGTGAAAAAATGCAATTAGTACTCAGAATCACTGGTGTCTATTTTGTTACTAAAACTCCAAAAGTTATCAAAAAATCGTTAGCAGCCAAAAGCAAGAACTCTGCACTAAATATTTGCATGTGTTTCTAAATCAACATTTTTATCTTCGGGAATAATGACAGTCACTCATCATTATTCTGGAACTCTTGTCAGGTGCCTATGTTAGGAGAGATAGGCGCTGTCTGTAACAGGGTGGCTGGGGAGCCAGGGACCCAAGCCCCTCCCGTGTGCAGGAAGGAGGCTGCCAGGGGCAAGTGGGGGAGGCCAGTGGCCTCCTTTGAACTGTTGGCAGAGAACCTCAGGAGCTCAGGATTAAAACGTCCCCAGAAGTCAAGAATTCAAACCCTTTCAAAATCTGACCCTGCCTACAGCATCTGGCCCAACACAAAGTTTCTCAAAGCTTATCTGGGGACCACCACCTGGGTGCCTGGCTTCAACTGCAGCCAACTTCTAACCCCAGCCCAAACCTACCATAGCAGCATCACCTGTGGATGACCCTTTTTAAAACCAAGTTTCCCAAGTGATTCATATGCTTGTTAAAGTTTGAAAACAGCTGTTCTGATAGTGCCACCAGATAGTTCTATCCAGTGCTAGACAGCTGCAAATCCACCAAGTTAGCGCCACCCTGGGGATGTTTTGGTGATTAACTGCCTTTGTCCCCTTGAACAACACATACCTTCATAGCACTATCTTTCCTGTCTATCCTCTAAAGTTCATTGAAGGTTGTTCTACACATACCTTAGTATGTAGAGAATTAGCCACGAAAAGGGTCTCAGACGTTATATAATCAAATATGCCCAATCCAGGGGTCACTTCCACATAAGTCAAGACCAGTTCCCCTTACCAATTCTAAATAGATCCAATTGGCCTACTTTGTAAGGTTTCACTGGCACACACAAAGTTCTTGGCATTGAACTAAAACCTGCTCCCCAAACTGCAGAACAAATGGTCCCACGTCTGCCCTCAAAGACTTCCCAGAACAAATCTTCCCTCTTCCACAGGACAGTCTTTTATACCCACAAATATATACCACATCTCTCCCAAACCATTTGTTCTTCAAGCTAAATAATCCCATGTCCTTTAAATGTTTCTTTTTATTAAATTCTCCTAAAATTATGTTTGTATGTGGTCTTAACATAATACATATTTTTAGTTCATGTGAATGGAATTGTGCAGTATCTCGTTTCTCATTTTCTCATCAAACAGGGGGCCTTAATAAGAGCTACATGAGTATGCGCACCTCTTAGTTTTTTCCCTGTTGCCATCATTTCTCCTCACCCTCTCCCCACCTCTCCTGCACCCCTGACTCTTCCTGACATCGTGTACTCCTCTTTTTCACATGCACTCCCTTTCATCCATGTACCCTTTAAACCAAGGCACCCAGAACTGAACATCATCTCACCCAGTGTAAACACCCAGGATACTGGAGGTAACATTTTAGAGGGTATATGATCCTAGATTCTCACAATAGTTATCCATCAGTAGGATCTTCAGTCGTAATGACAATCCCTCATTTAAATCATTTACCACTGATGGACCTATCCCTCCTTCTCAGGCTGAGTAAGCCTATAACATGGGAAACATTGTCTCCTAAATAGACTCACGCTGCACTCTATCTCCATGTGTTCCTTTTGCTTACAGAAATGCTTGTGGGGTTGTTAAAGGTAATCTTATTAAAAGAGACTCAGAATATTCAACAGAAACCTGAGAGAGCATCTAGCATGAAGTGCCTGAGGAGGTGGGAGCAAACTCTAAACATTTTATGAAGGAAAAAACCGAGGTCCAGAGGGCTTCAGTGACTTGCCCAGGGACACGACCCAATTACAGCCTCAGAGCTGAGTCAGAAGCCCGAGGTGTCCCTACTCTCCCGGGCCAGCTCCTCCAGCCTCCAGGCAGGCCCTGAACGCCGCAGCGCCGCAGAGGGCTGTGAGCTGGTGCCCACAGCTGCCGTCTCCTCCCCCATCCTCTGATTCTCTGAAAGCAGAGCACACAAACCCAGGCTGTATTGGAGGTTCAGAGCTACAAAGCCTGCATTATTTAACACCGGCTTTAGCTATCTGGGATGGAGAATAAATAGCACTATAATAAAATCCATAAAATATATCAAATTGGATTTTTTTTTTCAGGGATGGCTCCAAGCACAAGTTGGTAATCAAAAGGTTTTCTGAAAGACTGGAAATAGTGTTCGCTGTGTTAAAACTTCCTTGAACCTTAAGAACACCCTGTTCCCCATCATCTACTAGCTGAATACTTAAGGCAGAGAGACGTGTGTTACTCTAAGTCAGGAGGAAGAAGGACATTTTCAAAAGGCCTGATAAGGAGTGTCTTCTCCTCAGCTTTAGCATCCATGGCCACCTGAGGGTAAGAAGGTCTTTAGCCCTCAACACCTCCTAACGCTCCCGGGGCAGCAGCCGTCAAGGTGGCAGAAGAAGTGGTGGATGCCCTTGCCAGCAAGCTGAGGAAGCTGGCAATGACGGCATGTGGCAGGGAGGTTTGCTCTCCTTTTACAGATATTTGGGTTTGCAGGGCTGCTAATAATGAAGCCTCCCTGTTCCTCATAAGGACTTGACCACAATTCGAATATGTCACCAGGTGATGCTTTCCTTAAAGCTTAGGAGCTGAAGGAGCCCTGTTGTCCATCAGTGTAGTGAGGGGTAGCAATTAGCACATGCCCCCCCCATCATGATTTCCCTATTACTAAAGTACGTTAAAAGAAAGCCTCCAAGTTCAAGAAGGTTTCATGAGCATACCCAGTTACCTCTCTTCCAACCCAAGTTCTTAATTAAACAACTAAATTATATTGTTGAAAGAATAAAAACATAACAGTGATAGCATGAAAGAAAGACAGCAATCAGGGCATCAGAAAGTTTGAGGAGATCCTGGAAGACAGAAGGTGGGATGGGAGGGGTTTCACCACCCAAACACCAGAGATAAGAGGTGCTGCGCCCAGGACAAGCAGGAGACAGCCTAGCAACTTAGTGTCAATGAATAGCAGAGAGCAGGGCGGGGCTCTGAGGCAATCAGGTGAGTTAACTGAAGAACTCTTTTTGAATCAACTGAGCCGGCAAAGTGCTGCCTCTGCTCCCAGGTATACGGAACACAAAGGGCAGAACATTTGTCTGCTGGAATGAAGATTTACGACTATTCCCACAAAAATGGGCAATTATCTAGATAAGGGTTGATGTGTGGGTGTTTGGGCAGAGAGAAGGAGTACAAAGTTTCATGCATGTCTATACTCCACATAGACCCTAAAGGAAAGAAGGGGGAATAAGAAAAGGAGGATGGGAGAAGGGAAGAGCTCTCCTTCAGAATGCCCTCCCTTCTAACTTCAGCCGCTGTGGCACCCACAGACGAAGTGCCTGCTTCACCTCAAGGTGCCCAGCACATGGCCCAGACACTCACACACTTCCCTCTCATGAGAGAAGTTCCTGTTGACAGACACCAGCACACCCACAGAGGAAACCATATCAGGAATATACACTAATTAATCTAATTAATCCGGCCCTTTATTATGTGTCTTAAGCAATAACCAGGACTCAGACATTTGAGTGAAACCTAGAGAGAAAGTAGCTCCACCATGGCAACGAAACCAATTAACTGACTCAAAACAGGTATCCCAGGGAGCACACATGAACTTAAAAAGATCTAATTAGTATGTTCTGTGACAGCAGAAAGGGTTTCACATTTCTATAAAACAAGACAGATGTTGATCCAAAAGATGAAGAAAAAGGACCCAAACAACAGAAAACGTGGAAGGAAAAGTTAAGTGATATGGAGGTTAAAGTCAAGAAGTCCAACATCTATTTAACAAAAGCTCCAGAAGGAGAAAATTTTTACAATGGATGTGGGTAAATAAAACATAATGAAAAACATTTCCCAAAGCTTGAGACAGACAAGAATCTTCAGACTAAAAAATTCTACCAAGTGCCAAGTAGGATTAATAACAGAGCTTGGTGAAATTTCAGAATCCCAAGGATAAAGAAAAACAATCTTAAAAGTTTGCCAAGAGAAAATAAGCATTTATAAAAAAGGATTAAACAGTATTTTCAGTGTTTAACTTATCAACCACTTATATAGCACTTATCCCAGGCTGTTTTCTAGGCACTTTAAAAAGAATAACTCCTTCAGTATTAAAGTATCACAATTCTTCTCATCAATAAGCCTGAGTACTGGGACACAATCAGATAATATCTTTAAAGCTGTAAAAAAAAAAAAAAAATGATTTTTAAGGCCAGAGTCCCATACATATTTTGATATGTATGGGCAAAATAAAGGCGTTTTCTGACATTGAGAGTTCAGAAAATTCATGTGCCCTATGTGAAAAAAAAATACACTAAAAGCTATCCCCCCAAAATTAAAAAGAGATACATAAAGGCAATATAAGGTACAAGAAACTGTGGTAGCTGAAGATGACCTAGAAGAAATGAAGAAAGCTGAAAAGAAACTAAACAACGATCCAGTGGACCTTGATGCTTGGGATATCCTCTTCTGAGCACTGGTGACTTACTGACACAGGATAAAACTGACTTCTTTAGGACCAGGCGCTAAGCTTGGTGTGACAATGGATAATCTATGCACAATCAGAACACTGCAGGGCTTCCCTGGTGGCACAGTGGTTGAGAGTCCACCTGCCGATGCAGGGGACGCGGGTTCGTGCCCCGGTCTGGGAAGATCCCACATGCCGCGGAGCGGCTGGGCCCGTGAGCCATGGCCACTGAGCCTGCGCGTCCAGAGCCTGTGCTCCGCGACAGGATAGGCCACAGCAGTGAGAGGCCCACGTACCGCAGAAAAAGAAAAAGAAAAAAAAAAAAAAAAGAACATTGCAAACGCTGTTTGGGGGCCTGATTTTCCTAATAAACCTATAGTCAAAGCAAGAAAAATGTCATGACAGAGTAAAATACAAATGCAAATAAAAAAATACTAATGTAACAAAAACTGAAGAGAGGAACAGGGGAAAGGAGAGTGGGAAAAAATATAAGTGAAATAAATACCACATCCTTCATGTCCAGGAATCAGCAAATATAATCTAACATTAATAAATCAAGAAAAGGAAGTATTAGTGATAATTTAAGATTATAATAATTAGAACTAAAAATCAGAAACTTTAAAAAGTAGTTACTGGGAGTATTTGGGAACTCTCTGTACTTTCTGCTCAATTTTTCTGTAAACATAAAACTACCCTAAAATATAGTCTGTTAATTAAGAAAAAAAGTTACTTGTGTGTATTAGGTACGTGGCTTGGTGAACATCTCCATTATGATTAATAATAATATGTTTCACCTTAGACTAAATAACAACATATCAAAACAGGATAGAGGTTCTTGACAACTATATTTTATCTTTATTATGGCTTTTTATATATTTATCTTAAACCCATAAACTCTTTGAAAGCTCATCTGTGTATTTCCTATAGTAATTAACACAGAACTTTTATTACTACTCATTTAAATAAGTTATTAGTAAAAATTTTAAAGAAATGCAAGTACAAAGGCACAAATAATGATGTTCCTTACTAATTTTCAACTTTCACCCATCACTTCATGTGTGCACTATCTAGTCAGGACAGGTTTTGGCTAGGAACCAAGGTCGTTTTCGTGCCATCTGCTGCCTGTCTGGCCCTCCTTTAACCATGGCTCCCTGGTTCTGGACTGCTTTCCCAAACCTGTAGCCCTTTCCTGGGCCCTGCTGGCAGTAGCTGCATCCTTCTACACTCCTGACGTTCTGCTGCTTGCTCTGAATGTGATGTCTCTGTGTTGTCAGGTCTCTGAATGTCCTTCCTTACAGTGGACAGACCAGCCACCTACACTCCCCAGTGTACTCTGCCTTTCTTGGTTATGGAATCCTATTCTGCAGCTGCTTCTGACTGATGCTGTGGCCACTTCCGAATCTGAGACGAAAGAGAAAAAAAAACTGGAAATAAAGGGGTAGAGAGTTGAAAATTAGCAGAGTATTTTTCAAGAGCAATTTGATCAAGGATATCTAACCCAGGTGGTCTGATGCCGCCTCCTCCAATCAAGCCAAGAGAAAGGAGCTCAAACAGAAGCTCTCAGAGAATTTAATGGGTTCTCTCCGCAGCTGGGTGGGCATAGTAATGGTGAATAACTCATGCCTGTGAAATCCGAAAGGTAAGAAAAGTTATGGCTGGCCTCTCACAACATGAGAAGAGAGAGCTTCTCATACTGAGATCCCGGCACTCCCAGTATTTGTGAGGGAAATACACATGTGAGTGTTCCTGTTGAGCCAGGTGTGAGCTACTCCTGAGCCTGCACAGAATCCTCACGGATCCTGAACAAGAGCCCCTGACAGGGGTAAGGGGGCCCAGCCAACAGAGGCTGGGCAGGTGGCCAGCCGTAGGCCAGGGGCCTGAGGTGGAATACAAGTGCATTTGGATGTGTCAAGGAAACCTCAGGTGAAAGAACCCCTATGATGGGGGTGGGGCAGGAAAAGGTACTGGGGGCATTTCCAAAAGCCTATCAGGATGGCTAATGAGACAGAGTCAGCTGCAAACCCTTGTCAATCCCAGAAAGCACAGATACCAGTTCACAGCAATATTTATTAAGTGGAAAATTTTCTACCTGTAGTAGGCAGATTTCTAAGATGGCCTCCATGATTCCTGCTCCCTGGTAGCCACACTTTTGTGTGACCCCCCTCTCCTTGACTGGACAGAAACTGTGCCTTGCTTCTAAACAACAGAATAAGCAAAGGTGAAGAGATTTTGTAAATGTGATTAACGTCCCTAATCAGCTGACTTTAAGTAATCAAAAGGGAGACTCTCCTGGGTTGGCCGACCTAATCATGTGAGCCCTTTTAAAGAGCATCTAGAGGTCAGAGATGCTCTCTCCTGTTGGCCTTGAAGAAGCAAGCCACAGTGAGCTTTACAGGTGCAAGGAAATGAAGCCTGCCTGCAAGCACATGAGCTTGGAAGAGGATCTTAAGCTTCAGATGAGATCCCAGCCCAACAGCTGGATCGCAGCCTTGTGAGATGCTGAGCAAAGGACCCAGCTGTGCCCACACCCCTGACGCACAGGAACTGAGAGATCATGAATGGGTGCCACTTTAAGCCACTAAACTTGTAGCAGATTGTTTCACAGCAATAGAAAACTAATATACACACACTACTCCATGAAGGTCCAAACTATGGTTAACTAGATGAGGGAGGATGGGTTAAATTACTAGACGGGGAGAAGAAGGAAAAGCGCTGACCACACCCTCTGTCCCTTTGCAAGCGGTCAGGCTGCAGCTTGACTAACTGGGAGAGTACATAAGGATTAAAGACTTTGTTATTACCTGGGATTGCATTTGTGGGGTGTGTGTGTGTGCGTGTGTGTGTGTGTGTGTGTGTGTAAGTGTCCTAGCTGTCCTGGTTATCAAGAAAGGGAAGGGAAGGACACAACTGGCCCCACAGTGTGGGGATTAATGTGCAGGGAGCAATGCTGCTTTCAGATTATACCCCGAGAGTCTCTCCTGGTCGGCATAAGAGTAATTCTTACTCTATCATTTTATTACTCTGAGGTCTCTACATACCAAATTGTAACTGTCTGTGCCTGATGCTATGTCTTTCATCTAGGCAGACTGTCTAGTGACCCACACTGCCAGCAACCATTAAGGAGAAACTCCAAGCTCCTCAATCCACTCAAAAGAGTCCCTTCACCCTATTTCTGTTCCATCTTCAACCCTACACCTGAATTTTCCCAGCTCTGGATTACTTCCTAACCTTATTTCCTTTTTCTAGCCCTACAGTGCTTCTTTGGACTTAATCATACATATGTCCTCCTGGTTAGCTTTAGTCCTCTTTCTTCAATAAGGTCTCTCTCTGGGTCCATATACTTATGTCTACTCTTACCTAATCACGTGAGCCCTTCTAAAGAGCATCTAGAGGTCAGAGATGCTCTCTCCTGCTGGCCTTGAAGAAGCAAGAGATGGTGAGCTTTACAGATGCAAAGAAATGAGTTCTGCCTGCAAGCATATGATCTTGGAAGAGGATCTCAAGCCTCAAATGAGGTCCCAGCCCACAGCTAGATCACAGCCTTGTGCCTGACCAAGCCCTGGCCTCTATGACCCAACCTTGGCACTGGTCCACTTGATTGGTATCCTCACCAAAACCATCACAACCTCCCAGAGACTCTTCATTTGTGATTGTGTAAGCGTGTTTTTTCTTCTGGGCCCATTGTGAATCTACAACTAAAGGGGCCAGTCCAGCCCAAGAGAACATCTAGAGGTCTGAGATGCTCTCTCCTGCTGGCCTTGAAGAAGCAAGCCACGGTGAGCTTTACGGGTGCAAGGAAATGAATTCTACCTGCAAGTACATGAGCTTGGAAGAGGATCCTGAGCCTCAGATGAGACCCCAGAGTGTCATACATACTGAGGGTTTCAAAGGGCCTTGGAGGTAACTCCAGGACAGACCTACAGTGTAACAGATGGTGTGAGACAATGCACCCTACTATGAACACAGGCCCAAATTCCACTGCTGTAGCTGGGGAATGAGAGGAGCCATCACCAATCCTTAACTTGAACTCTGAGAGGGCAAGGGTCTTCTCCTTGTGATAACTACTCTATCCCCACACCTGGAAGAGTGCCCAGCATTTGGTTCATGTTCCATAAATGTCTATCAAAGGGATGAATAGCTGAAGGAATTCATTAACCCCACCAGCCCTATATTAGTTCCAAAATGACTCAGCAAGTATACAGTTTTGTCTAACAAATGGATACACACTTAGCCCCCCACTCTCTCTCCTTTTGCCTCTCTCCCTCCCTCTGCCTTTTTTTCTATCTGCTTCAGTTTTGTCCACCTCTATGTCAATGTCCCAAACTCTCTCTGCCCCTCACGTCTCTAGCTGACCCTTCTTGGACTTCTCTAATCCTACTCTCTTGATTTTTCTTCTCTCCCCATCTCATGCCTCTATTTTACCCCACCCCCTCCCATTTCCTGTTACCCCTTTCTTCATCTTGACTTTCTCTCTTTGCACCTCCTCCTCCCACCCCGTCATCTGTCCCATCCATTTCATCTATCCCTCTCCCTACCACCTGCCTGGCCATAATACTAGTTTGAAGTACATTTTATTTGTGATGTCTATTGATTAACGTTTTATGTTCCTTGTTCTTAATTAACTTATCATTCATCCTGTGCCCATATATTGCTGTTGTATATTTCAAACAACAGATATACTGCTGATAAAGCTATTTGTAAATCAATGTTCTGTAAACAGAATCACATTTCAAATGTACTAGAAGAACTTGCCAAATAAAAGAATGCTTTGATGAAAAATTAAACAATTCTCAATAATGCATATTTTTTGTAACTCTGAGGTTTCAGATAATGGCCACGTGAAACAAAATGAACTCATTTTAATGCCACCAACCACAATCATTCTGACCCAGTTTGGGTTGATCTCCTCAAGATAGATATCAGATCTCAAAAAAGTCTGTAGAAGGGACTAAATAATTCCTCTGGGAGGCTCTTCTTTATGAAAATGGAAGTATTGGAAGATGAAGAATGAGTGAGAACATGTTCAAAGCCTGCAAATTTATAAAAGGTAAAAATACAAAGAGTGTTCATTTATTATATATATGCATGTACAGTTACTATTATATTCCAGGCACTCGGGTAGGTACTGAGGATAAAAACTTGATTAAGATATAGTGACTGCCCTCAAGCACTCATATCTAATAGGAGACAGAGACACATAAATAAGTAATTTCAAAACAATGTGTAAGTATTATAAATAATAGTAGCATGCATTAAAAAAACAAAAAGGCTCAGCAGTGGCACCACGTGAGGAAAACTTCACAAGAGCAGAAACTGGGTGTGTTTTGTTTGCTGTTTTATTGTTAGTGCTAGCAGAGAGCCCCACTTATCTTAGAAGCACTTCTTGTTAAACTGTTGCATGATCCACTTTGCTGTGGTGGGAGTTGAAGGGGGCAACTGAATAAAGGTGTCACTGAGGAGAAGGTGGTAAACCGGGCCTTCAAGGAAAATAGATGTTCCCTAGAAAGACAAGGATGGAATCAGCATTGGGTAGAAGAAGCCATGAATTTAAAGTACAGAGGTGAGAGAGAACACAAACTTCAAGAACTAAATTTTGAGCAAGCACAACTCATTCACAAAGGCTCTCTCTCACATTATCAATGGAAAGATAATTTAATTCTTTCATGTGCAGTTCAACATTTTGTTTTTTCTCTTGATGCCTTTTTCTGTTCTTCCCATTGAGCTGCTTCCTGTCTCTCTCATGTCTCTTTGCCCTAACCCTCAAGGGTCTACTAATTCTTCCCATTGCCAGCCCTCTCCTTTGTATACTACTTAGTTACTGTCTTATCACAATTGTTTGAGGTAGTTCCCTACCAGGTATATGTTAGGGCAAAAATGTGCTTTCATTCTAAATACATCCTGGATTGCCCCATAAGACCTGTTAGATATGGTATACTACTATGTGGGTTTCCCTAGGGAGCATGAACTTACATGCAGAATTTTCCAGAACAATGCCTATTTCAAACACTCTCAAAGTCCCTGAAGTTTGAATATTTCATCTCCTGTCTATGTCTCCCAGTCTGATCTCACAGCATGAAGCAGCACAAAATTCTTTTGTTAGACCATGTGTCACACACAATTTTTGCTTCAGAAAATCCAAAGACCAGATTGAAGGAGTCTTGTCTCCTATGGCAGTCTGTATGTGCTAACATTTGCTGCAACAGCTTCCCTACTGCGACGCTGCTCTAGAATGGGAGGTGCGTGTTTGTAACAATTGTGAGCCTACTGGCTGAAAACTGGAGGTCACAGTGCCCTTAGGAAGGGCGGGAGAGGTGACAGAGAGGCTGAGGCAGGACACATAGCACATGGGCTTTGCGGCCAGACAGGCCTAAATCCAAATCCCATCTATACCACTTATGAGCTAAGGAACTGCCTTCCACTGAGCTGGTCTTGGCCCATGTAAGTCCTCTTCCTCCTCCACCTGGGGGTGAAATGGAGCCAGGAGGTTCTCTCCTAGCAGCTGGAGTATGTCACCCAACAGTACGTAATGCAACACGTGCCAATGGCCTTCCCCACCCCAAGGCTGCCTCCTGCTCATAGCCACACAGGCTCCTCTGCCACCTGCATTTGCAGGCATGACCCACACCCGAACCTTTGTCTCCTATGATTACTCTCCCATTGACTCAACCCTGCTCCAGGGTCTCCGAGCAATAATACCCCAAAGCGAACCTCTGACCCACACAGCCCCTGCAGCACGGGCAGGGGTCCTTACCTGGGGGTCATGAGCTAGGCAGGGGCTCTCTGCAAAGCTTAGATTTGCATCCTGGCTTCCCAGTTCTCCTGTCCCTCACCCTCAGGGATGCTGCATGACGTTACGGAGGTTCGTCCATGCAGATGCACCCAGGCCGGTTGAGGACATTACTCCTCCACAGCCACACAACTGCAAGGGAGGGTCTTTTCCTAAATCACACACACACTAGATGTGCCAGCAGTGGCCCTTCTTCTGATCGAGTCAATGTCCTCCAGGCAGCTGCCCGCGTTCTCCTTCGCTTGCTTGCCCTCCCCCATCATCCCCACTGTCTTCTTGCACATCTTTCTCTTCCATTTATTCTCTCTACTCCCCTTTCATTCCCTTCACATGCCTTGGTCACTGTATGAAAATATAAAGGCTGCACATTTCATCATAAGTTATACCAGATCCTCTCAATTCTGACTCCTCGTGACCCCAAAGCAGCTGCATGAAGCCGAGGCACAGGAAGGACGGCACAGCAATGTGTGGGCAGCATTATCCAAGAGCTAAAATACGTACCCAATTTACATGGCGATTTGCATTTGTGTATAAATTATACATCAATATGTATCCTCCCAAGAGAGTGAGTTACTAAAATAATTTTGCTACTTTCAAACTTGCCACTGCTCAATTTTTTTCTCTCCCCTTTGCAACAACACCCACGCGTATATACTCGTTTCTCGGGAGAAAGAGAGTGAGGAAAAAGAGGGGAAGGAAGAAAGAATATGATAAGAGTGAAGTAGGGGAGAAAATGGAACACACGAGGGGATAAAGATCAGAAAAGGAATATATATCGATGAAATAATAAACATTTTTGAGCAATTAAATAAAGGCTACCACTTTAATGAGCTTATAATGATGCTTAAACACAATCTAATCCAACTCAAAGAAAGCAAAATAAATATAAAAGCAAATATATGCACCCTCTCCATAATTTCCTACTTACGTCAGATAAAAATTATTAGAGCTTAAGTTCTACAGACAGCTTCTCTAATAGGTCACTCTGACATGCATATGCATAGACTCAGCCTTTTATCAGTAAGCAAATGTCACAAAATACTTCAGCTACAAATGTTTTGTGCCCACATTAAACTGGCTTCCTATGTGACACTGGAAAAGGATCAAGCAAGACACAGTGTGTCACAGACAATGCTAGTCCTATAAGCCAACTACAATGAGAACTTCTCTCCCCGACCCCAGTCCATCCTACCCCAGCTCAGATCTCCAGGCAGCAGAAGTCTGTAGAAGCCCTACTTCCCTGACCAATCACTTTCTTCCTCCTAGGAATCTGAACTTGGAATTCAGAGATGTTGGGCAGCTTTTGGGCTCTTCACCCTAACTCAGGAGCTGCATTTGCCCTTAGGGTACAGCCAACTTCCACAGGCAGAAAGAAACACAAATAACAATGGCAGCGGGAAAGAAACGCAGTAGTGGGGAGAGCTGGAGGCTGACATCACGTCTGTGCCTAGGTTCTGATGGATTCCTAGCTCCAGGCTGCAATCCTATTTTCTGCCCTTGAAAACTCTGGGACACCTGTGTGTCCTGACACTAAACTCCCCCTTTCTGCTCCAGCCAGTTTGGGTAGGTTTCTGTTATTTGCACCAAAAGAACCTTGACTAAGACTATTTAATAAAATTAATCCGGAGGCATTTCCAATTTGATTTTGAATTTCTAATTATTTTTTTAATATATTTAATGTGTTTCTGACTAATAAGATTTTTTTTCTTTTCCTATTAAATAAATCTGAACTCTTCAGGATACAGTCCATTTGTCTGAGGAGCTTTCCTTAACAGCGTTATATTTTCGGCCATAAAAATATCAGATACTGTAGGGACATGTATCACTTTGCGTTGCACAAAAGATTATGACTTTGTGAACTGCACATCTTGGAAAATAAAATACAGTGAAATTCAATAAAATTCTCACCCGCGGGTCTCACTTCTTCATTTCCACCATCAAAATACCAATACCTCATTAAATGTGAACAAACATTGGAAATGTGCTAATTCAGTTAATAAATGCATGGAAAGAGCAAAGGCACAAATAATGAAAAAAAGCGGCAAGAAGGAGGCAATAATAAAAAAAAGGAATACATCTGATAAATCCTGCAGGGCAGGCGGCAGGCTTGATAAGTAATTTATTACAATAGAAAAGGAAGTGGAACGTGGCTGAGGTACAGAACCGAGAAGAGAAATGTGGGCCGGCCAGAACAGGGCTGTTCTCTCAGCCATACTTGTGTGGAACACTCAGAGTTTAATATCAGAACCCCATTGTACATTCTTTCTAGTTGGTTGTATTACCACAGGCCAAAGCTAGTGTATGATAAAATGCACATCCATAGCGTTGCACAATACTGAACCAGTAATTCTCAACTAATTTTTTACATTTCAACAAAGAAATATGTTGCAAGCTCATAATAGTACCTTATATAATAATTCATGCACTATCCATCCCTATGATAGGAACAGACTGGGAGCTACACATGTGAACAAGAGACACAAGCCCTGCCTTTAGTTGATACAGCTTTTAGCTCAGTCCTATGTTCATGCTCTACTTTCTCCACTCACAGCTACTAATATAACTCATGTTGGATTGAAAAACATAGAACCATGATTACCATTCTTAATATTCAGTCACTACTCTATGCCAGGGACTGTATTGGGTGCTTTCTATATATATTACATATAATTTTCTTTGTAACTCTGCACGGTAGGTATTACGTTACCTGTTTTACAGATAGGCGAATGGAGGATCAAAGAAATTAAGTAACTCGCCCGTATCACACAGTAAGTAAATGAGGGAGCCAGGACTGAAGCCAAGTTTCTCTTAAGCCAGAGTCTACATATTTCTATTTCATCTGGACTCAACATAAACTACACCAAACTGTCTCTGAAAAATGAAAAGAAAGGCATTTTCTCAGCCACTCAGTTGCTTATTGTACCGATTTTGTACTGTGTCCACTACCATGGCGTGTGACATCAAAGGGACCACTCACAATGCACCCCGTGAGCCACTTCCTCCAGACGTGACAATGTGGCCGGTGCTCTGGAGCTGCACAACTTACAGACCTCAGCTACCATCGAACAAGGTATCCTGAACGACGCAAAACTAAGGAAGAAGCGCACCGTCGACTGTGGGGTTAAAGAAAACCCTCACTAACTTTAAAACAAAAGAAACTGTAATAACTCCTCAAGAAAGGTAAAACCACAGTGGACGTTCCAAAGGGAGCATCCAGCTTCCCCAAGGGCTGCTTGAGGAGATTAATAAAGGAGCCCTTTAAATTTAACCAGGAGCAATCTGCTGGCTGCACAGGTGGCCTGACAGGGCCCACTGCTGCCAAATACATTCAAAGACACCGCAAGGAAGCAAGGCGAATGGGAAAAGCTCTTTACATTTTTTAATCTTCTGTGTTGATTTATCTTCCCCTGTGCTATGAGTGGAAGTAAGGCATTCTCCTGCCTCCCCCCAGTTTCACCTCCTCCCCAACTTACACACACACACACACACACACACACACACACACCCCTCAACTTAAATTTATAATTCATCAGTGTTCCTCTTCATTCAGGTTTCAGTGACTCAATTTTAGGCAATGTAAATCTGTGTTCCCTTGCTACCTGCCCTGGCTCAATAACCACTTGTCAGTGTACTGACTACACGTGAATATACATGAAATTAAAGGACATTTGAAAAGACCTGTGGTTCTAAGACTAGACATTAGAAAATATTAAAAAGTAATGACTCCATATTTAGACACCAAGTAAACTTACCTTCATGTTATTTCTTTGGCTCATGGATATCTGATAATGCACTTATGCCTCTAAAGTTAGATATATTAGGTCAGGGATCCAATTTTGATTTTCTTTTCACATATCTAACATGATCTATTGCTACGTTTCCATAAAAATATTAAATTGATGCCAATCACATATATATATGAATACACACACACACACACACACACACACACACACACACACTCACAAAGTCCCCCACCCAGAGATAAACTGCATCTGTTCTTCATTCCCCTCCTTCCATTGGTATCTAAGTTACCGAGGAAGAAAGATATTAATTTTTTGCTCTAGTAGTCAGAAGATTAGAAGCATTAAAACAGATGTACCACAGTCATGTTTATTTGAGGGTTTTTTTTTTCATCTAAAGACCAAAAGGAAGCAAATCTAACTGGTAGATACATAAACCAGGGCTGCATTCTCAAATAGATTATTTTCTAGCTGCTGACTTTCCTCTCTTGCTCTATCTAACACCTCATATTTGTAAATACAGGGTCTGTTTTATAATGAATCTCTGGAAATCCTCTCTGTCACTCAGCCATCCAGGGAGCAGTCCTCCATGGCATGGCACGTCCCTTCACAGGCGGCTACGCCTGTTCAGAAGACATCAGAGATTCCCCAGTGGGGAAAAAACCCACAAAACAGAAGGCTTTAAAGTCAAATAAAGATTTCAGTGAGAAAGGTTGTTTTAGTTAGGGGAGGAAGAGAGCTCAGAGAAGACAGGGACTAGACTCAGAAAATGAGTGTCCTCTTCAGTACAAAGGGAAATGCAGATAAGTGGTGCCTCAGAGCAAATCAATCCTGCCCGGTCCTTAGAAACCTGAGCTTCATAAAATACAGGTTCCTGGGTACCACCCAAAAACTGATGCTGAATCAAAACCTCTGGGTATGGAGCCTAGGAATCTGTACATTTTCAAAGTGCACCAGATGATGGAGTTTATTCGAGTTTGGAACCATGGCCTTTTAAGACACACAAATTCATACTGTCTTGTCCTACTAGAAGCTGACAAAGATCCTGAAGGGGGGACAAGTCACTGGGACCCTTGAGACCCTGTTTAGGGTGGGGAACTGAGAGGCAGAGCAACAGCAGTTCTCAGTGAGCAAACCGTAACAGGAGATGGATATAATTTAGACATGAGTTCACAGTTCTGGAATTAAGTGGCAAGAAGAGGAATGGAAGGGAAAACGTAGATGCACAAGGTATTAGACAGGAAAACTTAATAGACTGTGTGGACTGGTTGAATGAGAGGTGTGTTCAGACATAGTGATTCCGAGCTCTGGATGTGTGTCCCAGAACCAGCATTTTCTGTCAACCTCCACAACCTCCACCCTTGTCCTTATCTGCACTATTGCAATAGCCTCCAGACCAGTGTCCCTATGTCCACTTTGGCCCATTCCCTGCCCATCCATTCTCTTCCTCATAGACCATGGTCACCTAAAACTACACATCTGATCGTGTTATCCCCTTACTTAACATGGCCTCAAGGCCCTTCTTGATCTGACTCAGCCTCATCCCTTTCCACTCTCCCTTCCACGTCACTTCTCTACCCACATCATTTTCTTTGACTTGCACAGTTTCTTCCTACCGCCACCCCCACTTCCAAGACTTCTAGTAAGGCTGGTTTTTATGCCTGGGATGTTCTTATCTAACCCTGATTCAGTTCGCAGATCTCAGGTCAAATATCAGTTCTGCAGGGAAGATGTCCATCACCCCGAGTCCGTCAGGTCCCTTGTTATACATTCTCATGGTTCCCTGTACTTTTCCTCTGTAGCTCTTCTCATTCATGTAGTGAAGTATTTTTGTGATTACATGATTAATGTCTAACTCTCCCACTGGAAATGCAAACTCCACTAATGCAGAGACCATATCTTTCAGTCCCTAACCTACCCAACCCCTAGAACAGTGTCTGAACTACAGTTAATACTTGTTTTTACTAGGAAAAAAAAAAGAAAGCCAATATACTTGAACGGCTGGGAGACTAAGAGTACCACTGAAAAGACAGGGAAACCAGGAAAGAAAAAAAATGAAGCACTTGATTTCAAGTACTGACAATATTTGACAGCAGCAAATGCAGGTGGATTTAAGTCAAGATTAATAATAATAACAATTACAATGACATTTGACTTTAACAGATAATTGATAATGTATGTTGTGCTCTAGGGCTGAAAATAAAAACTTGGAACATATAATCATTTAAGTGATAGTTAATTCCTGAGAAATCCAAATGAAAAAGTACACATTAACAATATCAGAGAACCAAATATTGAATCTTGAGGAATACCCGTGGTTAGCAGGTGGGAGGGCCAAGTGAGAGAAGGATGGACCAGATGGACACGATCAACCAGGATGGTATAGTGAAATGGAGAGCACAGGGAGGGGTTTTCCAGATCTGAACCGTCAGTGACGTCAAATGCAGCAGAGAAGACAGGATGGTGAGGATTGAACAGGCTACTGGTATTGGCACAAATTTGCTCCTTGAAAAGCTGAGCGCTTGAAACTCTCATGGAGCTTGGGTAAGAGAAGTTGGGAGGTAGATAAAAGCCTATTTTCCAACACCTCCATATGTACATCTGAAAATGTAACCCCCATCCTTAGGTCATTGTGCCCCGCGGTAGGCATATTAAAGGCTCTTGAGATGGAGCCCCTTCCTCACTGTTCTACTCCCACTCAGATATTTGAGCTCCGTTTCCACTTTGTTCAACAGCATCTGTCCTGAAGGCTTGCTGACCTAGCACACATTGTGTGGTCAGGTGTGATTATTCACCATGCCTTCCCATCGCCTTCTGGATGGTGGCATCTTGTTCTTATTGAAGAGATATTGGAGAAGGCACCAATGGTGTAGGAGCTCGCCCAAATCTTCTCTGAATTAGAACCCAAATTGGTTCTAATCTGAACCAACTACTTGACACATCCTCAATGAATGTTTACGGATCCTATGGTTGATGTTATGGCCTTTGATCTGTCTTCAATGTATCCATTTTTTATTTCAGCAGAGCAAAATTTGTTGTGTTATAAATATCTGTGAAACATTAAATGTGAATGCAAAAATCCAAATATATGGCAGCATCCGTTCTTGAGATGCTAATTGGCAAACATAATGGAAGACAGTGGTTTGGGGAAAACACTGAAAACGTCAGTTGATGGGAGTTGGGAGTTTCTACTGGTCCATAACAACCCTGACACCCTAAAGTGTGTAAATCAGATAAAGGCCGAAGAAGTCACTAATTTAAGATTTCCCATAAAACGATAAGGTAATACTGGAAATCAACATATGTACTCCATCATCTAGCTTAGAGCACAGGAATAAAAACACAAGAGCTAAAAAAATAGAACTGATCAATTTGCATCCAGAAGTGACCACTTAGAAAGCCACTTTCTTCTAATATTGATTAGCAGACAGATGAAAACCTAAAAAAAAGAGTTTTACCAAACTGTTGCTCCCCACCCATTTGCCAGTTCACTTGGCAAATGTGCCCACCTGTGGACAAACCCATCCTTGGTTCACTAGAACCAGTGGCATAATCAATTATCAGAATGTTCACATGTGAACTTAGGAGACCCATGATTAAGCTAAACAAGAAGTTAAACTCCTCCAACCCCTTGCTTTGACATCATCAGCCTTGTGTTCTCTGCCCGCCTGTCCACCAAAGGATAGATTTGCTCATTATAAGCAGCCCCAGATACATGAAGAATGGCTTTAATTGTCTGCAATTTCAAGATGAGCCGTCAGTGTATAATCTAAAAGTGGAAGGAAGCAGACGGTAGTCCCACTCTCTCTTCAGTACATTCAGACCACATCTGACATCCATAATCCACCCTCAGAGCCACACTTTATTAGGGATGTAGACAACCTGAAGTAAGTCTAAACCTCAGTAGACAGAAGGCCTCAAACAATGTCATGTGAAAACACGTTGAAGACACTGAGGCTATTCTTTTCAGAGAAGAGTAAGATGGGGTAGGATGCAAGGTGGGGAGATAGGAGGGTAACAGTGCATTGTTGAGCTGTCCACCAATGTCATTGATTTTTCCATCTTCTCCACTATACTGTGAGCATCACAAGTGCAATGACCATTTTTCATTGTATTGGGGCTCCAGGGCAGCTCTGGGCCTAGAAAAGATACTCAATAAATATTTGGCTTTTTAAAAAAGTGAATGAATGATAATTGCCTTCTAATTTTCAAAGAAATGCAATGTGGAATTTGTTCTCTGTGGTCCCAAATAATAGAATCAGGAACAATGAGTAGAGAAGGTATAAGGAGAAAGCTTTCATATCAGTATAAAGAATATCTTCCTACAGAGCTCTTCTTTAGAGAATGAGAACTTCTTCCTCAGAAGTACCTAACAGAGACCAGCCAGGTTTGGGGCACTGACAATGATGCAGAGGAGATTCAAGCATCAAGTGAGTTTACTTAGGTCATGGCTCTCAACCCTGGCTGCAGAGTAAAAACACTTAGGGTTTTGTTTTTATTTTAATACAGACGCTTAGGCACAATCCCAAGAAACTTGGTTTCAGTTGGTCTAGGACATCAGTATTTTAAAATACTCCCCAGATAAATTCTACTGTGCAACTCTAGTTGAGAATCATTAGTCTAGATGAAAATTTAAGGTTCCTTCCAAACTTAGATTCTATGATTCTACATCTCAGGAAATGGGAGCTTCCACTCAAAATACTCCAATTTTGACTGACTGCCTAGCTCATTAGATGTTCTCTAATGCTGATTAAACTAATGAGGCATCTAAGGCGATATTCCAAACAGAAGGATAGAAAATTGGCAAGAGACAGAGAGAGAAAGAGACAGAGAGAGAGAGAGAGGGCACAAGCTGTATTAAAGCACATATCTTAATTTGTAGTTTGTGAATTCTAAATAATTGAATTTGCACTTTATCAAAATTTCAGAAAGTACTGGCTGTCCAAACACGCAAAGTTCTTCTCCTGATGTTTCCTGATATGGAACCATCACCAGTTGGATCACCAGTAGGTGTGGATTTAATCAGAGACCTCAAAATTCTCAAATGTCAAAATGCTATCTGACCTTTCAGCCTGAAGACTGAAAATACCCCAAGTGAATGGGAGAGTACATATGGTTGTTAGAATGCAAGTAGGTGACAATCAGATCATTTCATATGCTGCTTTTCATCCTGAACTATTTTAGTAAAAGTATGCTCTTTGGTAAATGAATAATTCACTTATATTTCAAATGTATTTTAAATGCACCACATTTGAAAGCAGGATAAGATATATTTAAATAATATGTTATCACTTTTTAATAGGTTGAGAAGTGGTTTGGGGCGTTGCTCAAGATAGAAGCAGCCAGTCAGCTGCGCACCTAGTAAAATGGAGATGGGATGGACACCGGACCCTTTTCTTCAATCCGATAACTGGAGGCAAATTCCACTGGATAGCTTTTACAGTTCGAGATTTCCAGTTTCAAGTTCACTTTAACTTACCTTCCCAGATCCTGATTTTGCTACCTAAGTCCGTTCAGTACTTAGTTGCCACTACCTGTTGTTCCCTATGATTGAGGATTCAATTCATTTACATTTACATTCATAGACGAGACCATAATTCTAGAATAAATTTATCATATCATTAAAACATAAAAGTCTTAAAAACATACTTAGACAAATATTATTAATTTCCAAAAAAGAAAGTTGCAGGGTGGGAAGGCACAATGCCAGGTCTATAATAAGTGTTCAAAGATACTAGAATGCAGTGACTAAAGGTCAGTTCTTCAAGCAGAGACAGGTATGTGATATCTACCATTCAAGTAACACAGATAGTGCTTTTACACAGTATGTTTAAAGAGAATGGTTAGGGATGATTACTATATTCTTGGTAAAAAGCTTCAGAAATTGAAAACATTACTTTCAAGAATAAAAACCCCACCTGGTACTAAGATTCATGGCCAAATAATTTTATCTATACAAACATTGTCTCTTTTTATTCTGCTCCATGTAAAGTAAGTATTATAAGAGGAATTGGGTGAGGTTTTCGATTTTAAATAGGATGATAAGGGAAGCCCTCACTGAAAAGGTGACATTTGAGCAAAGACCCTAAGAAAGTGAGGGAACTATGCACATCTTGAGCGAGAAAGTTCCAAGCAGAGTGAACAGCAAGTAAAAATCTCGTGAGGAAGGAATGGCTGGAGTATTGGAAGCCAGGGTGGTCACTGACACACATAGTAAGAGAGGAGGGGGCTACTGGGGCTATTAGGACATTAGCTCAGAAACAGGTGTGAAGGGACTTCCCTGGTGGTCCAGCGGTAAAGAATCTGCCTTCCAATGCAGGGGACGCAGGTTCAATCCCCGGTTGGGGAACTAAGATCCCACATGCCACAGGGCAACTAAGCCCACGCCACTATTGAGCCCGTGTGCCTCAACTAGAGAGCCTGCGTGCTGCAAACTACAGAGCCCATGTGCTCTGCAGCCTGCACACCCCTAGAGACAGAAAACCTGCATGCCACAATCAGAGAGAAGCCCATGCACGGCAAGGAAAAAAAAGATCCCACATGCCACAACTAAGACCCAACTCAGCCAAAAATAAAAATTAATTAATTAATTAATTAAATATTTAACAACAACAACAAAAGAAACAGGTGTGAACAACCTTGTAGTAAGAGCTTCATAAGGACTCTGGCTGTTACTCTGAGTGAAATGTGGATCTATTCAAGGTTTTGACCACAGGAGTAACATAATTTGACTTTGGTTTTTAAAGGATCACTCTGACTGCCATGTTGAAACTCCACTACAGGGGGCCAAGGCAGAAGCATGGAGGAATCATTCAGGAATGACGCTGCAATAAACCAGGTGAAAGAGGGTGGTATATGGGACCAGGGTGATAGCAGGAGAGGTGATAAGAGGTGGTCAGATTCTGAATATTTGAGCATTTTGAAAATAAAACCAATAAACTATATTGATACACTGAAACTAGAATGTCAGATAAAAGGTAAATTAAGGATGACTTCAAGCACTTGGGCCCAAGCAACTGAAAGGGAGGAATTGCCCTTTATTGATAAGGAAAAATTAGGAGGATCATTAGGGGGAGAACAGAAGTTCAATATGAGACATACTAATTTTTTAACATGCCTATTAAAATTCAAGTAGGGCTCCCCTGGTGGCACAGTGGTTGGAAGTCCACCTGCCGATGCAGGGGACGCGGGTTCGTGCCCTGGTCTGGGAATATCCCACATGCCGCGGAGCAGCTGGGCCCATGAGCCATGGCCGCTGAGCCTGCACATCTGGAGCCTGTGCTCCGCAACGGGAGAGGCCACAGTAGTGAGAGGCCCACGTACTGCAAAAAAAAAAATTCAAGTAGAGAGTTGGGTAAGCATACGATTATATGCATTTCAAGTCCATGGGAGAGTTTCAGGCCAAAGATAAAAATCTGGGAGTCCTCAGCAGACAGATGATGTTTAAATCCATGAGTCTGGATGGGCCTGGGTGTAGGCAGAACAGGGAAGACATCCAAGGACTGAATCCTAGAGAATCCAATATTTACAGGTCAAGAAGCTCAGGCTGCACCAACGAAAGAGACTGAGATGGAGTGGCCACTGAGGTGTGAGGAAACCAGAAGAGTGTGATGGATTCCCTGGAATCCAAGGGAAGAAATTGTTACAAGAATATAAGAGTATAAGCAAACATGTTAAATACTGTGACAGAGCAATTAGAATCGGGACTGGGAACTGTTTCTACCAATGCGGAAGGCACTGATGGTCACTATGAGTAGTTTGGCGGGAGTGGAGGAGAAAGAAAGCCTGAGTGGAGTGGATATAAGACAGGAGGAAAGGGAAGGGGATCAAGATGGTGGAGTAAGAGGACATGGGGCTCACCTCCACCAACAAACACAACAAAAATACATCTACATGCGGAACGATTCTCACGGAACACTAACTGGAAACTGGCACAAGAACTCCTACACAGTCAAGGCTGCAAGAAAGATCCCCATGTAATTGGGTAGGATGGGGAAAAAAGCACTGAATCAAGACCTGTGCTCCTAAGGAGGGAACTAAGAGGAAATGGAAGACCACACAGATGGACTCTCATCCTGGAGAGTGAGCAGGTCAGGCCACAGACAGGGCGCCCCAGTCCTGGGGTCATATGCAGAGGAGACAAGGCCCCTTGGCTGCTTAGAGAACGGCTAGGCCAGAGAGAAGGGCTGGAGAAGCCTAGACTCCACTCACAAGGAATGACAGGTGCTGGCTTGCAACCAGACAGGGCGAAGAGAGGTCTGCCCTAGTGAATGCCACCTCGCCGCACTGCCCAACACAAGCCGAGTGAACACCCCAACCCTGCTCACTCCACACCACAGCTTGGCCCTGGATCTAGGGCAGCCAGGTCCTGGGAAAAGACTTGATCTAGGGATGCTGAGATGACCCGGGGGCCTGAGGTGTGGTCCAGGTGGGAAAGTGGCAGCCACTGTTAGCACTTACTCAAACAGCACCCCAGAAGCAGCCCAGACTTCTGACAGCAGCTCAGTCACTCGAACCCCTGCAACCAACACATCGAGATCCCCAGGCCCAGCTGAGCAAACACTCTGGCCCAGCCCACTCCACACCATTACCTTGCACTACATCTGGGACAACCACAACAGGGGAAAAAACATGACCTTGGACTGCATCTGAACGGACCCACAGATGCCTTCACAGGTAGTGCATCAGACCTCTGAAAGCACACGATCCCCACTTATTACAGCTACTCCTCTCCTTTGGGGCAAAGGCCCCAGTGCAGGGAGAAGAAAAAACACACTTAGAGAGAACACAGTCAGCTCAAGCCTGACCCTCAGGGCATCTATCTGCTCCATCAACTTGGGGAGCAGACCTCAACCCTGACAGGGCAGTGATGGCCACTGAGCAGACAGGAAGTCCTGCCTCACACTCTGCACAGGCTCTAGCTCTTCCAACACCAGTCACACCCCTTATCAAGGTGATAGCAGCCAGCACACCCTGAGGAAACACATGGCTGGTAAACACAATAAATCCAGCCATCACACCAAAGACATCAACAGAAGGACTCTCACACATAAAAACACCCCTTCAAGACCACAGTAGACAACTGTTTCACCTAAATTCATAAAGACAGAGGAAGTTAAATAAAATGAAAGGGCACAGGAACTACTCCCAATTGAAAGAGCAAGAGAAAACCTCTGAAAAAATAAATAATGAAACAGAGAAAATCAGTCTATCAGACACTGAGTTCCAAAGTTGGTAATAAAAATGCTAACTGAATTAAGAAAGAGAATCAATCTAAACATAGATCATTTTTAAAAGGAACTAGAAACTATAAAGAGAACTCAATCAAAAATAGATAATTCAATTCCTGAGATAAAAAGTACTCTAGAAGCAATGAACAGCTGACTAAATGACACAGAAGAATGTATAAGTGATCTGGAAGATAGAATAATGGGAATCACCCAATTAGAACAGCAGACAGAAAGACAAATTTTTAAAAAGCAACATATGAGATTTATGGGATAATATAAAACATGCCAACATATGCATGACAGGGGTTCCAGAAGAAGAAAGAGAGAGAGAGAAGGGGATCAAAAAATGTATTTGAAGAAATTATGGCTGAAAACTTCCCAAACCTAAAGAAGGAAACAGATATAAAAGTACAGAAAGAACAGAGGGTCCCCAACAAGATGAACCCAAACAGATCCACACTAAGACACATAATCCAAATAGCAGAAGTCAAAGATAAAGAGAGAATTTTAAAAGCAGCAAGAGAAAAACAGAGAGTCATATACAAGGGAACCCCCATAAGGCTATCAGCAGATTTCTCTGCAGAAACTTTGCAGGCCAGAAGGGAGTGGCATGATATATTCAATGTCCTGAAAAGGAAAACCTGCAACCTAGGATTCTCTACCCAGCAAGATACCATTTAGAACAAAAGGAGGGGACTTCCCTGGTGGTCCAATGGTTAAGAATCCACCTTCTAATGCAAGGGATGTGGGTTCAATACCTGGTCGGGAACTAAGATCCCACATGCCGTGGGGCAACTAAGCCCGCATGCCACAACTACTGAGCCCACGTGCTCTAGAGCCTGCACGCTACAACTAGAGAAGCCCTCGCACCACAACCAGAGAGAAGCCCACGCGCCACAACAAAGAGCCCGCGTGCCGCAACAAAGACCCAGCGCAGCCAAAAAATAAATAAATAATAAATTAAAAATTTATACATTAAATAAATAAATAAAATTTAAAAAGCAAAAGAACATATTAAGAAATAGAATAAAAGGAGAGATAAAGAATTTCTCAGATAAGCAAAAACTAAAGCAATTCAACAATATGAACACTACCCTAAAAGAAATGTTGAAGGGTTTCCTCTAAATGGAAAAGAAGTGAGACTCTAATTCTCTATTAAAAAAAAAAGAGAGAGAGAGAGAGAGAAAATCCCAATTGGAAAGGCAAATATATAGTAATGATTGAAAATCACTTAAATAAGACAGTATGTAGATTAAAAAACAAACAAACAAAAAAGTAAAAGCAATTGTAACTACAATAAACAGTAAAGAGATAAGCATGAAGATGTAAAATATGACATCAAATTCACAAAATGTCAGGGAGAAGAGTAAAAACTGTAGATCTTTTAAAATGTGTTTGAACTTAAATGATTATCAGTTTAAAGCAAGTAGATATAATTATAGGCCAACATATATGAACCTCATGGTAACCTCAAATCAAAAACTGACAAGAGATACACAAAAACCAAAAAGAAAGGAACTCAAGGAGACTACAAAAGACAATCATCAAATCACAATGGAAAAAACAAAAAGAAGAATAAATGAACACAGAATAACTATAAAAACAACTGGAAAGCAAGGAATAAAGTGGCAATAAGTACATACCTATCAATAATTACTTTACATGACAATGTATTAAATGCTCTGATCAAAAGACATAGGGTGGCTCACTGGATTTAACAAAAAAAAAGCCCCTTCAATATATTACCCAGAAGAGACTCAATTCAGGGTGAAAGACACACACAGACTGAGAGTGAGGGGATTGGAAAAAGATATTTCATGCAAATGGAAATGACAAGAAAGGGGTAGCAATATTCATATCAGACAAAATAGACTTTAAAACAAAGGCTAGGGCTTCCCTGGTGGCACAGTGGTTGAGAGTCCGCCTGCCAATGCAGGGGACACGGGTTCGTGCCCCAGTCCGGGAAGATCCCACATGCTGTGGAGTGGCTAGGCCCATGAGCCATGGCCACTGAGCCTGCGCGTCCGGAGCCTGTTCTCTGCAACGGGAGAGGCCACAACAGTGAGAGGCCCGCGTACCGCAAAAACAAACAAACAAAAGAAAACAAAGGCTATAACAAAAGACAAAGAAGGACATTATATAATAATAAAGGGATCAATACGAGAAAAGGATATTACATTCATTAACATATACATACCCAATACAAGAGCACCTAAATATATAAAGCAAATATTAACAGACATAAAGGAAAAAACTGACAATACTACAATAATAGTAGGAGACTTTAACACCCCACTGACATCAATGGACAGATCATCTAGACAGAAAATCAATAAGGCAACAGAGGTCCTAAATGACACAATAGACCAGTGGACTTAATTGATATCTACAGGACACTACATCCAAAAACAGCAGAATACACATTCTTTTAAAGTGTACAGGTAATATACTCCAGGATATATCAACATACTCGATCCCAAAACAAGCCTCAACAAATTTAGGAGGACAGAAATTATTTCAAGCATCTTTTCTGATTACAACAGTATGAAACTAGAAATCAAATACAGGAAGAAAGACAGGAAACGAAGAAACACGTGAAGACTAAACAACATGGTACTAAAAAAATCCAACGGGTCAATGATGAAATCAAAGAGAAAATCAGATAATACCTCAAGACAAATGACCATGAAAACACAACCTTATGAAATCTATGGGGTGCAGCAAAAGCAGTTCTAAGAGGGAAGTTCATAGCAATACAGGCCTTCCTCAAGAAATAAGACAGATCTCAAATACACAACCTAACCTACTACCTAAAAGAATTAGAAGAAGAAAAACAAAGCCCAAAGTCAGCAGAAGGAAGGAAATAATAAAGATCAGAGAGGAAATTTAAAAAACAGAGACCAAAAAACAAAAGAGACCAACAACAACAGTAATAGAAAAGATCAATGAAACCAAAAGCTGGTTCTTTGAAAAGATAAACAAAAGTGATAAACCTTTAGCCAGGCTCACCAAGAAGAAAAGAGAAAGGACCCAAATAAACAAAATAAGAAATGAAAGAGGATAAATAACAATCAATATCACAGAGATATTTTAAAAATCATAAGAGAATACATGCCAACAAATCAGAGAACCTAGAAGAAACAGACAAATTTCTAGAAACACAGCATGCCAAGACTGAGCCAAGAAGAAACAGACAGCCTGGAGGGGTGGGATAGGGAGGGTGGGAGGGAGGGAGACGCA
>NW_021703767.1:64834105-64850433 GCF_005190385.1 Monodon monoceros
GAAACTAACACACCATTGTAAAGCAATTATACCCCAATAAAGATGTTAAAAAAAAAAAAAAAAGAAAAAACAGACAATTTGAACATACTGATCATTAGAAGTGAAATTGAATCTGTAATTTAAAAAAAACTCCCAGCAAACAAAAGTCCAGGACCAAGATAGCTTCACAGGGGAATTCTACCAAACATACAAAGAATTTCGGAGTGTGCCCTTCGCTTCAATTTTTTGAAATAGTTTGAGAAAGATAAAAGACACAAACTACTATATATAAATAGATTAGCAACAAGGATATACTGTATAGCACAGGGAATTATATGCATTATCTTGTAATAACTTATAATAAAATATCATCTGCAAAAATGCTGAATCATTATGCAATATACCTAAAACTAACGCAATATTGTAAGTCAAATATACTTAAATTTTAAAAGAAAAGACAGGAGGTGAGGAAGTAGAAAGAGCAGGCGTAGACAATCTAAGTAGCCATCACTGACTACAGGAGCCAATGAAGAACTAAATAGACTTATCCCCGATTTAAGCAGTAGAAATCGGCACATATAAAATGGGCCTATATTCTACTCACAGAGGAAAGAAAGAGCTGCTTATCTCTTTGTAATAAGGTAAGACGTTTATTCAACTGCTCATTTTGTCAGCCTACCTGGCTTCTGAATCCAATGTCACAGTGTTCCTGATCAATTTGACAAACTCGGGTGTCAGGCTTAGATTTCAGCTCCAACAGTTTTCGAGGCCCTCATACAAATCCACACCCCAAATACCTCAGGCCTCCACCCAATCAATAAATTACAGTTAATGCCCTTAGGGAAAATGGTCTTTGATGAGACTCAGCGTTAGCAGCCAATCCAAGCCCACTAACTTCCACATCTGGAAATAGGTAAGGAAAATGAGGCTGATGGCTTCAATTTAGTTCTCATTTATCAGCAACACAATAACCCGACTCAAGGACTTACAATTCAGGGTGATTGGATGACTTTGCTGAGTAGAGGTCCGAGACCGAAACAATAAGGAGGCTGAAGGTCAGGATTCAGGATTACTGGTAGTTATTTCAAATGACCAGGTTTATAGTCAGGGAGCAAGAATAAAAGGCACCAAATAAGATGCTCAGAGGCTCAAACCCAGAAAAGCCATCAAGCTAACACAGTATAATATAATTCACAGCTCTCCTGGGACTTTTGACTCTTAATTTAAATACATATATATATTTAAATTAAGTGATTACAATAAACCTTACATTTCTACAGCTTAATGTCCTCCAAAACACTTTACTGTTTGGTATTTGTCTTCTTTTTTTCATTTGAGTCCCTTAGCAGACAATAATATTCTCCATTTCATAGATGGAAAAACCGAGCTTGGGAGGGTGAGGTACACAGAACAGCAAACAGTGATGGCCAATAAAAAGCACACTTTGTTTCAGTGAATAACACACTCCCCTGATGAGAGAAGGAATTGGCTGTTGAGTTTGACAAAATTCGGAGAGTATACGTAACGGGGTGAAAAGAGTTTTATCTGTTAACACCAGAATGCTTCTTAAGGAGAAAACAGCCTGCAGTTAGGAAAATACTTGGATAAATAGCCGATTCTGGTTTGCCCAGAACAATCCCAATTTTTTGCCTTTTGTCCTGGAGAAATTATTAATATCGCCTACTTGTACTTTCAAAGGTGTTCCAGTTCCTAGGATGTGGTCACCCTATTGACTATCTAGGCAGGGAGGGAGGTGAGACCCCACCAGAGAGGGAGGGTCAGCAGGAAATGAGGCAGCAAAGGGATGGCCAAGCTGCTCTGCACTGACATAAACAGGAATGGAGAGAAGAGCCAGAAGAGAGAAGAAAGCAGTTAGAAGAAACTAGGCCAGTTACGCGGGGCTGGCACTCTGTAGGGGGTTAGCGGCCACATCCCCAGTCGCAGGGTGACCTTAGGATATCTCTTTCCAATTTAAAATTCTTTTCATTCCCAAGTTGTAAAACCTTGCCCTGCCCTCCCTTTTCTCCACTTCAGTCACATCTACTATACATAAAAATGCTTTATGTAAGTTTTTTTAATAGAAATTAAAGAAATGCAAGTTATATAGGTAGGGCTAAGAGGCACCGAACAAAGAGAACACACAAAGGACAGGTGATGATGCAAAAACCAAAATACAGGAAACCAGAAACTTAGAGCCAGAGTTGACCATGAACATGTGAGCCCCCCAGGGATTCTCAAAATCCACAGGACCCAGTGTGGAGCTTTGGGACAACTTCCTGTAACTCACAGAGCAGGAACACCCAGGTCACACTTGGGTTGCATGAAGAGTAAACGCGATGGGGACTGACAGCTGTTCAATTAATCAGAAAAGTCAGTTGAAGTTCCTTAAACATTTGATTCAAACTTAAACCTATAACTGCACACTTATTTACCAAGGTATTCATGCAGAGCCAAGGCTGCTGCTTCTACTATGAGTCTGTTGATTGGAGTTCTTACTGGTTTTCTTGCATAAACCACATCCATAATGCAGCATCTAATTTCTTTAGATGAGGCAAAACAATCTAAATGCAGAATTCTCCTAGACTTTTATAATATTCTTCTAATCTTTTGCAGATGGTTTGCCCATCCCTAATTTGAGAACAATCCTCCTTAGCCACTTGTTTTACCAAATCTTTCCAAAGAAGCTTAGCTTTCACAGCAACGCTTTCTTCTTGCATTAATGTCCCATCTACTTATGTAATATTTAATAAAATTACATAATTATGATAACAAAGACAACTGGCATAAACAAGTTTGCCACAAAGGCAGCTGACTCTTGAGAAGTGAAGTCATCCATGGGAGCAGAAGTGGTTGGTATATTAAGAGCATTCGGTTTACCACACGTCTCGACAGTGTCCCGTGTTTTACAGAGGAGAGAGAGTTCTATTATTCCAAGGAGCTTACTAAATGGAGGTAAAGTTTTTAAAGTTTCTATTGGATTTATACCTAATTTTCCTGAAGAGTTGAACAGCTTGCCAATGCAAAGCACACGGAACAGTGGCCATGCCCTGCTCCGTCCAGTGGTCACATCCCTGTCAATTCCCAGACGTTCCGTGTGCTGTTCCTCCTGATCTCCATTCAGTGGGACGGACCTGGCTCAGAAGCAAGAGAACCACCCCCGTCACGGGAAAAAATCACTCCCATTCCTAACTGAATAATTTTATTGTGTGATGGACTTTGACATACGCTCAAACGTCAGTGAAGTCCCTTAAAGGAAGCCAAGCTGTGCCAAAAGCCAGACAGAACAGCTCCAGGAAACTCTTAACAAGAAGCTGTAACATTTAGTGGTAATGACTAAACGCATGCATGTGGTGTAAATTAGGACTCTCTTTCCCTGGAAAGGGCAGAGAGCTAAATCTAAGAAACAGTCAGAGAAAGCAAATTTTCTCCTAATCAGAAAAGCACAATCATGGTGAAGTGGAACAGGTAAATGGAGCTGGTGTATACAATTAGGAACTTTTTTCTTTTCCTCCAAACTGCGAGAAAGGAAAGGTGGGTATCTGAGGAGAAGAACGTTAGAAACTTCTGGAAGATGACTTCCTTGGTTAATTGAGGAGACAGGTTAAGCCTTGATAATTGTCTTTTTTAAAGAAGAGCTGAAAACACCTACAGCCCGAGGAAGTGCCTGAATTTACAGGGATTTCTGATGTCAGAAATTTTAAAGTGACAGCATCCTTTCTTCATAGATCTTTTTAAAGGATTGATATTAAGTACAATACGCACTTAATAAGGAAGATTTCTAAAATACCCATGTTTTGTGTTTCTTTTAAATTTTATCCTGCTTATATATATTCTTCATAGATATAGTGTTTAATAAATACAGATGGTGGGGAACTTAGTACAAAAGGTGGTTGTTTTTATAAGAAAGGCAAAATTGAGTAAAAGAAATGTATGTACCATTGTCTTTGGAACTCAACCTCACCAGTAGGTCACCTAGGAATCCACACCTGAGGCAGTTTAATTAGTCAGATCTAGAACTGCAGGGAACCCAGACAGCAAACTGAAAATGAGAACTGTTTTCTCAAGAAAACAAGAACTGGCAACTGGCAGGAGGTGGGGGATGTAAAAGTGACAAAGTTAACTGGATGTTTTATTTGTTTTTATATTTAAAAGATGTAGGGCTTCCCTGGTGGCGCAGTGGTTAAGAATCTACCTGCCAATGCAGGGGACACAGGTTCAAGCCCTGGTCCGGGAAGATCCCACATGCTGCGGAGTAACTAAGCCCGTGCACCACAACTACTGAGCCTGAGCTCTAGAGCCCAGGAGGCACAACTACTGAGCCTGCGCCTCAACTACTGAAGCCCACACGCCTAGAGCCCGTGCTCTGCAACAAGAGAAGCCACCACAATGAGAAGCCTGCGCACCGCAACAGAGACCCAACACAGCCAAACATAAATAAATAAATTTATTTTAAAAATAAAGATGTTAAAAAAAAAGCAAAGAGATTAAATGAAAGTTACTGTTTGGGGGCCTGGGGAACAAACATGCAAATTGTATTTTACCTGCAGCCAACTTTGCTGAAGAAGAGAGACTCTGGTTGCAGCCTAGCTTTTGTGGTGTGAAGTTGGGAAGCAGATATTAGTGGAGTCTCCACACTTCCCTCCTTTCTCTCGTTCTCCCCCAGCTCAAATTCATGGCAGGGAGGCCCACGCTGAGGCCTCTGCGGGAAACCATCAACAACTGCTGCTAATGGGAAACCTAATGACCTTTTAATGGGACAAGGAAAGCTAAGAGTGTCACGCCGATGATATTTATAATAGAAGAAAAAGAAACTATGCACTAAGCTAAAGCAAGAGCTGGCCAGGCTAGGCACTGTTCAGTCCGGTAAAGAAAAAGCTGCAGCCCTCCTAGAGAAAGGAAAGTTATCACACCTCTAAAGGTTTCCACAATATCACAGCATCATTGCAACCGCCAAACCCTGGGAGTAATGACACAACATTCACAGTGCACCATAAGGCCTCACAGGACACCAGCGTTAAACAACAGCAGTGGATGGACATTTTTCTTAACTTGCGTTTTTAGGAAGCAGTATTAACCCATAGGAAATAGACTGTGGGTGGGTCTCCAAAACCTGGGCTAAATCCAACTGCAACAAAACACGCCGTGAATCAAATTCAAATATGCCCATTATAGCAGAAGAGCATGACTGTACGAGTATTTTCCAAGCCCTGCTACATCACCTGGTTTTACTAAGCTAACCCAAATTCATCTTTAGATTTTGAAGATTTCCATCCCACCCATTCTGGTAATATTAACACACCTGAAAGTCTGGAACAATGGTTCTCAAAGTCTGCTCCCCAGACCAGTAGCATCAGCATCACCTGGGAACTTTTTTGTTACAAATGCAAATACTCAAGCTCCACTTGAAGTCAAGTTACTAGGAAAATCTGGGGTTGGAACCCAGAATCTGTGCTTTAACAAGCCCTCCAGGTGATTCTGATATACATTCAAGTTCGAGAAACACTGATCTCAAATTTGGCCACGTGCTGGAATCTCCTAGGAACCTTTAAAAAATAAAACGCTGATGCCTAGCTCCTACCTCCTCCACCAGCTCCAGTTAACTGGCATCAGGTGAAGCCTAGGCGTCTGGATTGTTTTAAAACTCCCCAGGTGATCTGAATGCGCAAGAAAGTTTGTAAACCTCTAGAACATACTCGGGAAATAAATGTCAACAGATAAGTTCTGTTACCTGAGGCAAAAATTATATAAGTAGACAATAGGTGTTCAGAGCCATTAATTACAAAGAATAGCAAGTAATCTATACTGATAGACTCAACAATGTTTTTCTTTGATCATATTTCAACAAAAGAAAAAAATGAGTTTTCCAACAAAAGTCTTAGGCTTGATTTATTTAAATGTATGTTTGAGATCTCCTGTTTTGTCCTTGCTGCCAGGGAACTCAGAGGCTACTTTTTGCCCTTTGGAATTTTCTCTCTCCCTTTTATAGTACCTGACTCCTATTCTTTTATACCTATGGGAAAGTCCTATTGCCAGGCTCTGGCACTGAAGCGCATGTATCCCCGGGCTATGCAGTGATCTGTCATGGGATCCAGGAAGCCAGGGACAATGGTGACTCATATGTCTGGAGACCCCGATTTAATCAAAGTTAGGTCATTTAAAACATCTTAATACTAGGACAAACACAGATATATTATGAATTGAAATTGAAAGGCAAATTTGGATCATTCTGGGTTCTTCCCCCAGGTCTCCCAAGAACGGTACCTATTTACTGTCTTCTGCCATTAGATGCACTTCACTAGGAAAGCTGGAAAGCCACAGACATGGTATATATGAGCCTTATTGAAAACTGCCTGGAGTTATTTTGCAAAAAGACGTAATATAAACAAATAAAGGCAGGAATTGTCCCTTGAGTTCTCTTCTATGTAATTATTCAAAACCATTATTATTAGTATCTCTCCTCCTTCAAACACTCTTTATTCTTTGCATTCCATCAGATACCAGTATTCAATAAAGAGAAAGAAGTTTTTCCCCATTGGACATGATTGATACATGAGATCCCACTGTAGGAGACATGCAGAATACCTCTGAAATAATAATAGAGCTAACCCCTTAGCTTTTCTTAATGAGAATGGAGGCTGGGACTGGCCTTCCAGGTGAGGACTTGTGTCTCCAGGAGGCCTACGGCAGGAGCAGGTCAGGACTTCATGGTAGAGAAACAAGGGAACAGGGCAGGAAGCAAAAAGGAGATAAGTTGCTGAAATTGAGATTCAAGGCAGAAACTTGTAAAAACTTATAAGGCAAAAGCCTGAGAAAAAAGGGCGCCCTCACCCTCTCCCCGAAGAATGAGAGAGGAGAGAAGGAATGAAAAACCCAAATCAAGACTGCAACTTCAAGGAGAAACTGTCAGAATTTCGCGGAGAATTCTGGTGCCATATTTATAACACCCAAAGCGTTTATTGTTCAGCCTTTCCTCTGTCCTCTAGGTGAAAAATAGAACTCTGCTTCTCAGAGCTTTTACCAAAAAATGGCAATAAAATTCTCCATAGAGCTGGCCCTGTCTCCCAGTCTTTCCTGCTTTCTAACCAAGTTTGAGCTTGGAGAATTGGCACTTTGGGGTGTATTTCATGTAACTCTGGCTTGAGGCACTGGCACACTGCGCTACGTTTGGGGGCTTCTCACTTCTGCTGTGTTCCATCCAGCGCAGATGGCAGCACAGATAAATGCAGCACCCCTTGGGTTTGTCAATATTTTGGAGAAATGCAGTTTCTCTCTTTTTGTCAGAAAAGATTAAAATATAAAACTCCTAACTATCCTTAGGACTAACCATTCTCAGCAACAAGATAAGCATATCCCTTTCCCAGAAAGTTACAGAGATAATCGGCTCACATTCCACGAATACTGCACTAGGAGCCATGGCATATTAGAACCGACCACCCAGTCCATACTCTGCTCCAACAATGAGGAAGAGGCAAGATGGCCTTCTCAGGGCCACACAGCCAGTGAGACCAGAATCCCAGACTCCTAGTTTAGCTCAATTTTCCTCCCAATCCACCTCTCCACTCCCTTGAATGCCACAGAAACCAGCAGGGCTGAGAGCTGCCGTTGCCACCAGCAAATTATTGATAAATGAAGCAGAATGAAATCTAATGGGATGGGAGTGAAGACTTGACACTTGATGAGGGTGGGAAATGGATGCACACACAGGAAGCAGCGAGCCGACTTGCAACAGGTCTTTGGCTCGTGGGGAAGCACTGAGGGCAGATCACACCACCACCAGCAGAGAGGGCCGAGCAAGGCCTTGCAGGGAGTGCCAGAGGATGTCCTCAGAGCCTGGCCTAGGGCACAGACCCTCTTGTTTCACTTCTGGTTTGATGCTCTGGACAGGTACAAGGTATAAAGTCTGCTCCCAGGGAAGTAGAAAGTACAACAGATATTCTAGAAAATTGATTTTAGCTCTGTGTCCTTATCTATAAGATGGAATCATTACCCCCACCCTGTAATAAAATGAAGTGAGGTACGAGAGCTTGTATGCAAATTATAAAGGTGGGTGAGAGAGCACTTTTATTTATAAACACAATCCCTACTACCTCAGGGGCAAAAATACTAGGCCTTTAGGGAATTTCTAACAGAGTCCCTAGGTTTAGAGATGGAGAAAGTATGTAGTGAAATGAGAACAAACTTTGGAAGCAGAGCCGGGTTTACACAGCAGCTGAGTGACCCTAAGCAAATTCCTGAACTTCTCCAAACCTCAGTTTCTTAGCACATATTAGGAAATTAGTAAATTGTACCATAAAAGAAGAAGGGGGGGAGGGGGAGAGAGAGAGGGAGGAGGGATAATAATAAAAACAAAGATGCTAATAAAGCTCTCCCTGAGAAAGAGGCAATCTCAGGGCCAAGACAAAATCGTTCTTCTAAATATTCATTCAGTCACTGATTGCAAACCTAATCCCAGCTGGGCTTACCTAGACACACCTTTGTCCCGAAAAATTTTCCCCCTGTCCCTTTCTGATCGTCCAGGAGTGGAAAGCCAAACTCCAGTCACGGTTTAATCTTCAAATCAGGGCTAGCAATACACCAACTAGCACAAAATAAAAAGGGAAGGGAAAAAACAATCTGTCAAAACCATCAGTTTTAAAAGTAACTAACCAAGAGAATCAAATATTCATTACATAATTTTGGAAAATTCTTAAAAGTAATTGGAAATGATTGCCTATATTTGACTTCCTTATTATACATACAAGAAATTAGAAATTCAGGAAGTGAAAGAAACAAAGGCGGAAAACAACGACAGGTATATTGGGCAGAAATGATAGAAACCACAGTTATCCCATCTGGGTCAAAAATATTAAACAAAGAAAAAACACTCATTATTCTGTCAGCTCTAAGACATTTTCAGCTTGCTCAAACTGGAACGTATCCCCCTGAGGTCTTGTAAAACTCACTGAATTGGAGTAAAGTCGTGTAAGTGGCAGCTTCATCTTCAAAGGTGCCATGTAAATATACATACTAGCAAGCAGGGGTTTCTCACTCTTATTCCTTCTCTCTGCTTCCCGCTCTGTTCCAAGCCCCAGCCACATCTTAGTAGCATAATACTGAGAACCGTTTACATGGGCCTGCACCCGCCACTGCCTCCCAACCCAGAGGCCTCAGCCTCTGCTAGGGAAGCCCTCCTGGGTTCCTCCAGTAGGGCCTGAACTTCCTGAGCCAATACATCTGACATAAGTATTCACATCTCTTTCCTCTAAGACAGTACCTGGTAAATAGCACCCAGGTTAAACTGCTTGTATTTGAAAAAGCAAATTAACCAAAAAGGCCTGTTTGTGGGTGTTTGTCTCAGTGTTTTGCTGTGTAAATTCCTCTTGAATAACTGATTAGACCAGGGACAAGCAGAGTCTTAGATCTGAAACAAGATTAGATATGTGAATCCAAATTTACAGTCCTAAACACATCTTCAGATTTGAGGAGTTCTGATACATCTTGCCATTTCCATTTTGCAGCACATTGGTGGACTGCTGTAGATAGGATTAGAGACTCCTCTCTTCTTCACCCCGTGCCACCTTTTGCAATGGACAGGTAGATGGAGCCGCAGAGCAGGATGCCCACCAACTAAGAGACAGAAGACCTGGTGATAACTTCATTGTCTTCCAGCTCTTTGTATTTGAGCTGCCCTTTTCCTTCCCACCTATGGGCACTGAGGTATGTCTCTCTAAAGGTACAGTAGCCATCCACAAAAGTGTAACTCTGGGCTTAATCCTACAGAGTGTAACTGAGCGACCATTTTTGGAGATCCACCTATAGGCCTAGAATTATGCAAAACCCTGTATCTCCAGCACCTAGCATAGTGCCTCATGCAGAGTGGACACTAAATAAAGTTTGTTGAATTAATTAATTAACTAATTAATCTGTACTTCGCCTAGATTTTTAAAAAGAAGTTAATGCTTGAATTTATATCAATAGATTACAAAACTTAAAGATAGGCTTTGATCCTACTGCCGAAAGAAATACCGAATTCATGAGAGAGAGGAAATTACAAAAGAAAATACATCAAAAGTCTAATTTGACCTTCAAAACAATGCCTGATGAGAAATAAAAAGGAGACATGATGAGAGGAAGAGGGGCCAGACAACCAAGGGGTTAGAACTGGGAAATGCACAAACCCACCAGAGTGGAACAGGGGATCCCTCAAGCTCCCAGAATTTGACAACGGAAGTGTAGGCAAGTGGTTTGAGCATAATAAGTAGTAAAAGTTTGGCACGGGCCACCAGCAAGCAAACAGGACTCAGTCCTGGGGAAGTCTAGCAGCAGCAAGAGACTGACTCATGGGGTCTGGGGGTCACAGATAGGACTCCAGGAACTAGGTAAGCAGGATTAACAGAAAAACTCTCATTGCACAGCTGCAGAAAGCAAGCCTAGTGTTCCTTAAACCTCTGTCACCTAAAACCTCCCATGGTCTTAGTTGGCGTTTGAGACCAGAGCAGGGCTGCGCCTACAACAGTATCAACATCAAATACTAATATGGTGCTCACTGTGCTTGGCACTGTTAAATCCAGTCACTCATCTAATCCTCTCCCCAGCCTTATGATGTAGTCACGACCGTTATTGTTCCATTTTACAGATGAGGAAACTGAGTCCCATAGCACTTAAATGTTTGTCCAGGGTCATGCAGCTAATAAGTGGCACAGCAGGGATCTGAACCTGGACAGCCTGGCACCAGAGTCCATGCTGTAAATGCTAGATCTGCTACTTATTAGGGGCCCTGCTTGTGGGACTACGAAGGAGGTGGTCAGGGAGCTCCATGTTCTTTCTAAGCAGGGCCAACAAAACCAATTACCTAAGTGGAGATCCATACTTTGAAATGTGCAGAACTAGAAAGCAGAGCACATAACCAAAGATTCACATGCAGGATGGCATGATCCTATAAGAATAATTCAGCAGGGCAAAAGCCCCAAAGGGCCTGAGGCTTGCTCATGCAGTGAATTAAAATTTATATACTATGACTCAGATGTGCAGAAATGGAGTTTAATTCCCCATGCTCTTAAGCCCCCATGTCCATGTGGCTGCCCCTGCAAGGCTTCCAAGCAACCACTGGGGCTTAAAACTATCTCCTTGGGATGAATGTTCAGTGCATCCAGGATTCGCCCCTTTAGAGTCCACCCAGAGGGTGGACTTATCAACTCTCTTAGCTCTGGGAAAGGGCTTCAGGCTGAGGGATGCTGTCCCACTTACTCCTGGGCATGGGGCTCTGTAGTATGTGGCTATTTCAGTCAAAATTAAATAAAATTTAAAATTCATTTTCCATTCACACTGGCCACATTTCAAGTGCTTCATGGCCACATATGGCTAGTGGCTACTGTAACTGGGTAAGTGCAGAGGTAGAATATTCCCACCATCACAGAATATTCTACTGGACAGCTCTATGTATACATATAATCTGTGTCTATTCTTGCCTATTTGTAGCTTACTTTCTTCCAAAAATCATAGTTAACACACAATAAAATACATATATAACAAGACATTCAAAAATCGAGTCAGAAGTCCCACACCTTGTAGAACCCAGCTCTGCCAACAGGTGGTAGTGGGATCATGAACAAGTTACTTAACCCCGAGTGTCAGTTTCCTGGTCTTTAAAATGGAGATAACAGTTACTGATCACTTGAGATAATGCATGTGGAGGTACTTTCAAATTTCTAAGACGACAAATTTAGCCGTTGTTATTCCTATACTAATAAAGAATCACGCTATACACTGAAAATCAGTCCCCCCCACAAATTCATACACTAAACTCCTAACCCCCTAGTGTGGCGGGGCCTTTGGGAGGAGATCAGTTCATGAGCGTGAGGCCCTCACTGGACACCGAATCTGCCAGTGCCTTGACCATGGACCTCCCAGCATCCAGAACTGTGAGAAATAAATTTCTGTTACTTAAACCACTCAGTCTCTGGTATTTTGTTATAACAGCCCAAACTGACTAAGACAAAGCATTATTTTATTTTTAAAAGAAAAAAAAAACCACATGTAGCAGGATTCAGACTAATTACATCTCAGGTGCTAAAGGAATCTGCACCTATATCTCAGAGTTAATCTATGTTAGCATGAAGAAATCATGAAGAATAGATAATGATTAGATGACTGAAGATGGAAGAATTCTTGAGTTTTTAAAAGGAGGTAAGAAGAATAGTTCCTGTACCAACTACAGTCCAACACATTAGTTAGCAATTCTGAGGACATTTAGAACACACTTTAACAAAACCTTTTGAAATATTCACAAGACATATTTGTTAGAATTCCTTACCAAGCCGAATAATTTGAGGGGTATGGCAAATACACCTTGATTTCAGCAAAATACTTAGCATTCCCCCCAATATATCCCTGTGATTAGGATGGTGAAATGGGGACTAACAGGCAGTGTGATTAGATATATTAGTGTCTGTTTGAAAAACTACCCCAAGTAGTGTTGATTATGTGTTCAAAGTTGGCTTGAAAGAGGGGTCTGAGAATATCTTCCTTGGAGCCATTCTGTTGCACATTTTTGACAGTGATGGATGCTCAAGGGGAGTCTTTGCATAGGAAAGAACATAGTACGATTTGCCTAGGCTTCAACAGGGAAGGCTCTGAAGGGATACTGTCTAGAAGGGTGTGGCAGGCAGGCAGCTTCAACTCTAGGCAAGAACACGCACACACACACACAAATACTGGACATTTTGTCCTGCTAAACTAACTACGATCATGCAAAGATAGATATTATTAACCCCACTTTCGAATTAAGGAAGCTGAGAATCAGAGTAGTTAAATTGATCCTTTAGGGTCACAGGGTCAGCCAGCCCTGATTTTCCTAACACCCAAGCTTCCAGTCTTTCCTCTCTTCCTTTACCCCACATCTCAACTGTCTTCACTCCCAGCAATGTACGACGCCTTCATCCTTCTCCACCTTCCTCTTCTCTCTTTCCCACTTCTTTCCCTTTTCTGTAATCTGCTCTTTGCCTTCCTCCCTATCGATGCCCTATGCCTACTGATGTCTAGGCAGGCCTCGTGCCACTAGGGTTCTTAAGGAGAGGCCAGGGGCTGATCCCTGCACTAGAAAATAATGTTCACATTCCCGCAAAGGCAAAATTACTAGATATCCCAAACACAGTTGGGAGTGGCCCTTATTTTAGTGTTTATTCCATTTTCAACTCTGTTGGGACAAATAATTGTCCTATTTAAAATATTTAAACTGGAACTAGGGTGTGGGAGTGAGAAAGAAAAAGAAAATATGTAATACCCTCACTTCCTGATTTTATAGTTGAAATCTGCTAGGTCAGTCACACGTTGTCCAATCAGCATTCCAAAAGCATGACCTCTTTCACCCAACACGCACGTGCACCATCAGATACCTAATACCTCTATTTTTAATACAGACATCTGGAACCCCAATATTATCATTCACATCTCACATGCTCATTTTTATCTTCATAACAACCCTGTCTGATAAGAAGAAAAAATATTACCATTCCCATTTTAAAGAATCACCAAATCAGAGAAGGTCAGTCATTAAATTTATAAGCAATTATATTTCCAAGTCTCTAGATCTGGAGTCGCCTGGTTTCCAGGTGTGCTCCCTCTAATCTCAGAGGGCACGTTGACATCATTTCTGGGCGAAAGCTAGGGCTCCTGTCTTCTTACTCAGGTCTTTTTACAGAAACACAAATTCATACCCCAAAGGGGCTATGGGTGGGCAGTTTAAATGGAAATAATTTATTCTCCCCTTAAGTAGAAAAGGGATAAAAGGAATAGAAAAAGAAAAGAAAGGAGACAAAACCTCCTACCACTTCAAAGGCAGCTATGACCAGCTTCACGAATGGCCAGGGAAACAGTTATGTACAATCACACAGAGCCAAGGAATCTAAGAGCAGGACCCTTCAGCCTGACCCCCGGCCCCTTGAACAGACTCTATGGCATCCTTGATGATAATGACAATAATCACTAATGTTCAATGAGCACTCTCTAAATCCCAAATACTGTGCTTATATGAGTTTTACATGTGTTCTCTCATTTACTTAGTCTACAACGCTAAGAGATAACTATTATTATCATCCCATTTTACAGATGAGAAAAAACTATGTTATAATCTATCTCTAATCTTTGTAACAGTCCAAAGAGATTGCTGTCACCTTTATTACCATTTTAGAGATGGTAAAATGAAGCTCATAAAGGTCAAGGAACTTGCCCACAGGTTACAGAGATCTCACAAAATGGGGTGCAAAGCTCCTTCTACAGAGCAATAGCTCAGCAACAGAGAAAATGCCTTCACATCCTCCTCCTATTAGACCATCCTCCTCCTATTAGACCATCCATCATAAAACATTTAAATACCAAAACTGAATGGTGACATTCTGCAAATAAGCCCAAGACTGGGTCTTGCAGTATCCCACTGAAGAAAGGGGAGCACTGGCCCCTGTGGAAATTATGAGTCAATAATTCAAAATGTAGACATGGATTTGTCCCAAAAGCAAACTTAACCCGCCAAAAAAACAGAGGAGTAATTTCGTAGGAAGAGAATTTTAAAAGATAAATAGAGAACTGATGGCTTAGGTAAGGTAAAGTTATGGCACTGGGTTGTAAATCCTGATCATAAATTAGGGCTGAAATAAAGAGGGTTTTTGATTCAGTCGCAGGGCCAACTATTTTATTGGATACACTAGCACCACCTTGTGGTGAAGGGAAAGAAGTTACAAGGTTCTACCTGCTGTATACTAATAAAACATGCCTTCGCTCCTGAGGATAAAACGATGTTGTTTACAAATCACAAGGTTCCAGAATTTCATTCACTAAGTGATGATAGCTATTTTGACCAAATATCCTGCTTTGGGAAAATCCTGTTTTACCCCAGAGAGGCCAAAATGAGCTTAGTCTGGGTATCTTCAGGGCGTATTATGAGCGTCTTTATTGATGAATGCTAAAACAGGTTGAGATATGATAATACCTCACATTTGCATAACACATTCACATACATAATTTTTATTTTGTTATCAAAACAACACTGTGAGTTAGGCATACAATATACTGATCCCATTTTACAGGTGAAGAAACTGAGGTTCATTTGTGTTAAGTGTGAAGTCGTTTGTGAAGCTTCCAGAGACGAGTCCAGGGGTCAGTAAGCCAGCACAGACACTGAGAGCACTGTACAGATGGGAAGGCTGCAAAGGCCAGAGTATGAAAATCAAAAGTCAGTTGAGTAAATGTTTCATTCACTTTGAAATGACTTCTAAAGAGGTGACTTCTCAGCAAAGATGTGCCTTCCACACGTTTGAAAATAAACAGAATCATAGCAACAGATGCTCTCTGAAATAGGCAGCCCCATGCCATGACCAGGTGCTGGCCCATTACTGAAGTCCTTTACGACCAACATACTGACATAGAAGTACATTCCTCCCAAGCTGGCCTCATCACACTGCTGTTGAAATAATTACATCATCTAAACCGGACTACTTCACCCTGTCCCCAAGTTGTCCCAAATCTGCTTGTTCTTTCTTGTGTACAGAACATCAGAGAAATTATTTCTATCCCTCTGTTTGGACTGAGCCAAGGAATAGTGAACAGTCCTACATGTGGCCCTGTTCATGGTGGGATGGCATACATCTGTCAACTTTTTTGGATGCCGCTTTTAGTGGGCCTGTGTCAGGATGGGGTGCTCACCTGCCCCAACTGGGAGGGGGCTCACTCAATTCCTATTTTTGTGTGATGTTATGAGACATGTGGAGGGTCCTATGTTCGTTCAGCATTAATCTTATTGATCTCAAATGTCAGTTCATCAAATCTATCAATAAACATACTATGAAAAATATATGCACATTAATCTTTGCATTTCAGATTGTCCCCTACTGGATATTTTTTCAAGGGAGAGGTGTAGAACTTGACAAAGGTATTCTAAATTCCATTTGGGAAAATGAACAGACAAGAATACCTTTTTTAAATACCTTAGAAGAAGAATAAGGAACCCTCTCTTCAAGATATTATATAGTTATTTCAAATAGTTTTCCTTGTTTGTTGTTTGCCTTCTAATTCGATGATGAAGTTATTTGACATAGATTATAAGAATTAGAGGATTTAGAAGAATTTTTGGCCAAAGATCAGTATTCTTTTCTCCTTGGTTGGTCCCAAATTAATTAATCGGTTCTTTTTTAAGGCAGTGAGTGAAAGGCCAAGATATCAATCAGACATTTTTTTCAACAAAGTCCCTTTATTTTCTATTCAAGATAACATTAAGAAATCATCAGATATCACTTCTCCTTGAACTGCTTTCAAAGGCCTGAGCCAAACTAGACACACACACACACACACACACACACACACACACACACACACACACA
>NW_021703767.1:64850443-65023532 GCF_005190385.1 Monodon monoceros
ACACACACACACACACACACACACACACACACACACACACACACACACCCCACATTCACTGGCTTAGATGCAACCATAGTCAAGTTCCCAGGACATGACCTGATCCTTCTATCTCTCCCTTGAGAAATCACAGCCTCTGCTATTATAATCCAAACATGATTGACAGTAATGAAATCCAGCCACAACTTTCCTTTTTTCATTGGGCTCCAAGAGATGGGCTTCCCATTCTCTGAAAAGATGTTGTAAAGTAGCAAACATTCAAACATTTTGGTGACATAATACAATATAAAGCTAATGGACATCTTAAGTGTTCATCTTTTTCTTTTTCCATTGTTATAATTCACGTGTGTGTGTGTGTGTTTGTGTGTGTGTATCTATATCTCATGGGAACAACTCAAACCCCACTGCTTACAGATGAAAGCTGCATTTTCACTGCATAAGCTGGCACGTGGCAGTAGGTTTGCCTCAGAATTCCTGAGAATGCCAGGTCAAATGACATGAAAAACATTAAGGAATGGAAGAAATCTCAAAGGATACTTTTGATAGATTTCATTATATTTTACCTATCAATAAAACAACAAATCAATAATGAAAATATTAAAACACTATAGAAAAACAGGCAAAGGATTAGACGATGCTAAGGAAAAAATACAAATGGCTTCTGAAAACATAGAGCCTATCATTAGCAGCTGCTTAAAATATATGTTAAGTAAAAATAACTATAATTAAGGAAATATAAATTACCTCAGCAACAAGATACTATTTTCTATCAAGCTGGCAAAGATTAAGAACATTATAAAAACTCCCTACTGTCCAGTAAGACGCACACCTTTTATACTGTTAGTCCTCTTCCACTGTGAAAACACTAAGACAATATGCATCAAAAGTCTTAAAATTTTTATAGCTTTTGACCTAGTAATTTCAATTCTAGATAACTACCCTAAGGAAATAATCAGAAGTTCAGGCAAATTTATGTGCAAGTATGTTTATTATAGCATTATTTATTATAGTAATAAATGGAATCAATAAAAATGCCCAACAAGAGAGGACTGCTTAAATAAATTATAGGCCATACAGACATGCATACTGTGGACTGTTACACAGCCATTAAAAATTACATTTACAAGGAATTTTGAATGACATGGGAAAACACTTACAATGCACTAAGTGAAAGAAACAGGATATAAAGCTGTTTATACAACAGAATCTCATCCTTATTTTTTTAAGTGAGTTTGTATGCAAAGATAAAGTACCAAAGCATGAACAATGTGTAAGATTACACGTGATTTTTATTTTACTCTTTATAACACTTCTTTGTTTTTTCCAAATTTTCCATAATGAGCATGTATTACTTTAATAATTAGAGAAAATATTTATTTAAAGTACATTCCATAGCATGGCACTCAAGGCCCTGGAAAGACTCCATTCCAGCTACTCCCTTCTATCCCTGTTTCCTCAACACATCAGGCATTTCCACACCTTCTTGCTTCTCTTCTTAAACTTCCTACTGCTTGGAGGTCCTTCCAAGAACTTGAAAGTCAGTCCTTCTAGGTGACATTCTCTGAAGCCCACAGTAAGCACTGGTTATTCCCTCATCTTGGTTTAAAACCACTTGATATTGGTTGTAGGATGCCATTCACCAAATTAATTCTAATTATTCATTTTACGTGTCGGTCTCCCCTCTTGGACTCTGAACTTTTCAAAGGTCCTAGGTCTTAGAAACCTTTAAATTTCTAATACCCAGTACCATCCCCTGACATGCCATAAAACATTAAATATATGGATGAATGAATGATAAATGGAAGGATGAATGGAAGGATGGATGGATGGATGAAAACCTATAGGTTTTCAAAGGGTGAAAGAACCTAGAAACTAAATCATCTTCAAGTCGTTTCATGTATCCAGATGTGTACAGACGACACACAAGAAGCACTACCTCAGAGCACTGCTAAGACAAGTGGAGCTATAATTAGCTTATAATAGAATTGAAATTTTTCTAGTGGAAACAAATCTGTTATCCTGCTTTACAGTAAACGGCTTTCTACAAAGGATGCCCACATGCTATTTTATTATTAAAAACCATTCCAATAAAATATATGCTAAAAAATTATTGCAATTTCTACTAATCAAAAACTAATTAAGTCATTTGCTGAATAATACGTGTTCTCGACTTGCATTATCTATAAGCATGCTCTTCACTTACAAATATTTGTCTTCATTTCATTAAAGTAATTAAACAGCTTCAAGTACGGTTATTTTTACAAGCATTTTATAGCCAACTCTCAATTTTCCATACCAATGGAGAAGCATAATTGAAACATTTAAAACTGAATAACAGATAATACAGAACCTCCCTGCCGTTCTTCTCCTCCTCCAGTTTAACAAACAACAAGAAACAAGCAACTTGAGTTTTAGCTCAGCTCCCTTCTCCCACTCCCACTCTGGGAGCCTGAACAGAACGTAATTGCACATGAACAGTGGGATCGTATTCGTGCCCATAGGTCGCCTCCTCCCCACGCCCACCCCGTCTCTTACTGTACAGTGTACGTTGTGGCAAAATGGAGGGATGAATGAGCCTACTTCACCCTGGAAGATGGACCATCCCCAAATCAATGACAAAATTAATTGCACTCTGTCTCTCTGACTGCATCACCCAGGCTTTGTCCCAGGCAATTAAGGCAATTCCTTAAGTTTCTAGAGAAAAAATGCTGCACAAAGCAAAAAATTCTTTATGCTAAGAATGATAATGGAGATTCTGAGTGAAGGTGTCAGCGTGTGCATGACAGTGTTTCTGGCTGTAGCTTTGTTTGCTGTTTTAAAGTACGGGGAATTATGTGGAGGAAACATTTTCCTTCGCTGAATGGGAGGGATCATCATTAGGAAGGGGCAGAGAGTAAATATACGTTGGATGCATCTAATTACATATATGAGAAACGTGACAAGAAAACATATATTAGAAACGGGTTGACAACCCATTTTCCATAATAGGCACTTTGTCGGGGATAAACAGAATAAAGCTGTTCTGACCCCCTCATGTCAGTTTTTGCCCTGAATGGAAGAGCTGCCTGTGGGAGGAGAGAGATGGTGCTGGGCAGGGAAAGCACCATCCAAGGAGGCCAAGAGTCATGCAGAGACAGCCGTGAACAAATGAGCAGAGGAGGAAGGTGGTCAGGGTGCAGGCAGTGTGTGGCCCGGGAAGATCGGCTCCAAGGGCTTGGAAGCTGCAGTTGTGATACAAAACACATAGATGATAGATAGATAGATAGACAGACAGATAGATGATAGATAGGTAGATACATAGATAGACAGGCAATAGATAGGCAGATAGAAAGATAGGTAGATAGATGATAGACAGATACATAAACAGACCGATAGATAGGTAAGTAGATAGATGATAGGTAGATAGGTAGATAGACAGACGATAGATATACAGGCAATAGATAGGCAGATAGAAAGATAGGTAGATAGACGATAGATAGATAGATGATAGGTAGATAGACGATAGATAGATTATCTGTTACCCACACCTAGCATATAATAAGAACCTAATAAATGTACTAAACCCTTGAGGTCTTCAGACACAATCTGTGGTTTCTCACGTTAAAGACACAAAACAGGTTGTGTGGCAGGAGGCAGGAGGAGGGAGTTTCTATTGTCATTTTGTTTCCTTTATAATACAGACCTCAGAGGTGGTTCCCAAAATGTGTTCAGAAGTCTTGAAACAGAATTTCATTCAGACCTCGTGTGTTGTATGGCATCTCCTTTATTCTGGACTTTCCCCTGCTTTCAATTTTATTGGATTTTAATCAGAGACCATCTGATGAAATGTTCTGAACCTAGATTAGAATGGAATGCACTCCAGCTGAATGAGAGGGAGGACAGTGAAATCACATAATGGAATATAAAATAGATTTTAAAAGCAATAAAACTGCGGCTGGCGGAGGGGTCTCCTCAGGGGCAAGGAGAAGCGGGGACATGCAGGAACACACTCACCACCCAGAGAAAGAGAACCCGGGCCAAGGAGGGGCCCGGCCCCAGCCAGTCACCTTGGGCCAGGATGTGCCCAGTCCTGCTGGGACACAGCAGAAAGGAGAGCCAGGGTCTGGGCTGGTTTATGCAAATAAAACTGAACAGAGTCATAAAACAGGAAGAGCCAGAGTCTCCAGAAACCTGAGGCAGGCTCTTGACTTCTCCAAAAGTCATTATGAGAGACCGTGGAAGGTCAGTTTGGCTGCACCAGCTGGAGCAGGGCTTCCTGACCTTGACTGAACAACTGAACCACAGGAGGTCTTATTAAAATGCAGATTATGATTCACAAGGTCTGGAGGGGGCTTGGGACTCTGCATTTCTAGCAGGCTCGGCGGTGACGCTGAGGCTGTGGTTCGAGGGACCACCCTGTGCGGAGCGGGATGTAAAGCAGCGGTTTTCTCACTGGCATCAGCATCACGCAGCACTCAGCCCCAACCAGACCTGCATCTCTAGGGACAGCATCTGGTGATGTGCAGGCTTCTCAGGCTCCCCTGTTGATCTGCATGCCTTCTCTTCCACCTGCCAGACCAATTCCTGCTGACATGTAACACGGACTTCTCTACGGCAATGATTAGAAGACAGGAAGGTGAGCAACCAGTTGACTGGCAGGACAGGGAGTGATGTGAGAAGGTGGGGAGGGGCTCTCCTTGGGGACTTAGCTGTGAGTCTGTGGGCAGAAAGCCATGCCAGGACCCCTCTCTTCGGGCATCGGGTGCATGCGTTAGGGCAGGCACTCATACGTGATGCCTACTTCCTCCTGAGCAGACTTTTAAAAAACTAAGCCCGGGGCTTCCCTGGTGGCGCGGTGGTTGAGAGTCCGCCTACCGATGCAGGGAACACGGGTTCGTGCCCCGGTCCGGGAAGATCCCACATGCCGCGGAGTGGCTGGGCCCATGAGCCACGGCCGCTGAGCCTGCGCGTCCGGAGCCTGTGATCCGCAACGGGAGAGGCCACAACAGTGAGAGGCCCACGTACCGCAAAACAAAACAAACAAAAAAAAACTAAGCCCATTACAGGGCCCTATTCATTTCAGGAGCCATTGTTAACTTCACACTTCCCCACACCCCTCTCCCCCCCCCCCCCCCGCCCCAGTTATACCAAGTCCTGGAGGCTCAGCCTCTAAGATGCAGCCTCTCATCCATCTCCTCCTCTCCATTTCCTCGCTGCATCCCAGTCCCAGCTGCTGTCTTCTCTCCCCTGGACCAGAGCAACAGCCTTGTAGCTGGTGTCCCACCTACCGTCTTGCTCATGACTTTCACGCTCTATTCCACAGCTAGCCTAAAACTCCTTCAGAAGCTTCCCTCTGCGTTTAGGACAAAATCTTCACTGACGCCTAAAATGCTCTATGTGATCTTATCCCTCCAACCTCTCTGAGCCTCACCTTTCTCTCGCTGCTCCAGTCTCGCTGGCCTTCTCTGTGTTTCTTAAATACGCCAAGATCTTTCCCACCACACAGTCTCTGGACAAGCTCATTTTTGTTGAATATTCTTTTCCAGACACAGCGAGACCCCATGCTTCCTTTAGGCCTAGGCCAAAACAGCACTTTCTCAGGGAGAACTTCCTGCCCATCTCACCTTAAGTCAGTCCCTCTCTGGCACCTGAGTGTTCCTTTATAGCATGAATTACAACTGACAATTATTTCACTTGCTTACTCATGCACTTTTCTTTCTCTTCCATTATATCATTGGTTCTCAAAGAGTGGCCCCTGGAAAAGCCACACCAGCATCACCTGGGACACCCTGAGGGTTGGACCCAGGCTCTGTTTTAGCAAGCTCTCCTTGTGGGTGGGTGCATGCTGACATTTGAGGACCACTGCACTGGACTGCAACCACTGTAGAAGTACACTTGTCTGCCATTATGCACCCAGCACCGCAAATAGTGCACACAGTAGATATCTGGAAAAGTTTTTTTTTTTTTTAAATGAAGAGATAAATAAGTCCCACTAGGCCAAACAATTTCCACGTCCCAACCAGTATCTCATCCTAGCACCATTAGTATACTTGCAAAAGTGCCACCTAAAAGAGAAATCTCACATAAATTGTGTTTCCAATGAAGAAGTTCCAAGCTGGCTTCAGAGTAGAGAATGGATTTTAGGAAGCAAGACAAACTGAGACACCAGCTAGGAGCCTGTTGCAGGGGTGCAGCTGAGAGATGATGATGGCAGGGGACGTGGACAGGAGGAGGTGAACTGAAGGATGGATCTTACAGGCTGAGCCATCAGGACTTGATGACTGGTCATATGTGGAGGGGTGTGAGGGAAAATGAGGGGTTGGGAAAGCCATGACACGGGTGCAGGGGGTGAAAATGGGGGTTCACAAGTATACTGAGTTTCAAGTAAAGGAAACAGGACAATAAGAGATAATAAGCAGACTGCCTTTGCCCAGGAATGATCACACTGGGCCCTTTCCTTTCTCTCCTTAATCTCCTTCCACCTCTCCATCTCCCAGCAAATACATGCAAGGAGTATTCTAATGTAACCCAAAGATGGAATGGCAGATTTGGAAGAAAACATTTGGTGGACCCACATCTTTATTACGAGGCTGAAAAGGCTGCAGCCCACGAAGCAGAAGTGGCTCATTCAGGTCACATGGCTGCTGATGGCCGTCAGGACCAAGCCCCAGTCTCCCACCTCTTAGTCCACTGAAATACTTGCTTCAGTGGGAGCTCTGTGGGAAAAAAGGAAGAACCACAGGGTGGAACCGGTTTGGAAATGCTGCAAGCAACATTCTCTACAGAGTCTGAGTTCAGACTGTATTAGGGCTGTGAAAGGTCTTGCCGTGAAGAAAGCTGCTTAACCCAGCATAGCTGACCATGGAGTCCCATCACCCTGTGCAGATTCATGACGCCTAGAAGCGCCCCAAGCCTGAGCTACAGGAGAGAGGGAAAAGTGAATCCCAATTTAAAGGTTGCATCTGAATTTTTCATATACTCGTAGAAGTCTTGGAGTCTTTGCCATGTTTATCCACATTCCGAAACCTTTAAATGTCGGTACTAAGCAGCTGGCCGGGCTCACCCTGAAGGCATGGAGCTACCCCCAGGGGAAGTAGCACCGGACGCCCCGCTGGGCTGACCCTCGCTCTAGGTATCCCTGTGTGCTCTGGACAGGAGCTTCCCAGGCCTCATCCCTGCACTCTGAAATCCTGCACGGCCAAGCTTCCCTCTCCTACCGTGAGGCCACAGCGTGCGTGGAAGGGCACCCTCATATTCTAGAAGGAAGAACCCTCTCACATGGCCAAGAGGAAGTGGTAAACAGGGCTTCACAGCCAGGGTGGTCAGGCCAGGGATGAAGAGGGAAGGGGAATGGGGCCCAGTGCTTGGGAATCCCTGACCCAGGGGCGATGGGGGTCTGGGCAGGCTCGAGGCTGACTCAGGAACCCAGGGGAGAAGACCTCTCGGAAACGTGGGATTCCGAATTAGGAGGGTACACAGGTGCAGGATCCCCCAAATGGACAGGACCCTGGGAGCTTGACTGCGCTGGGTCATCCCTGTGAGGCAGGGGACAGTGAGGAGGAGAGCCGATGCTCTGGGATTCACAGAGACCAAAGTCCAGAGGAAAGCTTCTCGTGTTTGAGCTGCATGACTTTGGACAAATTACTCAATTCCCCTCAGCCTTGGTTTCTGCGTATGTAAAACAGACACAGTAACTTCTGCCTCCCAGAATTGCTGGGTGGTTTAAGTCAGATAATGAATATGGAAACACTGACAGATAATAGAAGTGCCACAAAATATAGGTATGATTATAATAAATATTATAGGTGTTTACTGAGCACTTACAATACACCGGGCACTGGGTTAAGTACTTTACAGACATTTGGTTGTCTAAGCCTTCGAGGAACCCTCGGAGGCAGATAAGAGCATGGTCTCAGTTTTACAGCTGAAGAAACTGAAACCCAGGAAAATGAATTTACTTTCCCAGAGGCACACAGAAGGCAGTAGAGCCAGCATCTGAACGCAGACAATCTGAGTACAGAAAATGTTTTCCAGTCTGCAAACACTAATGCAGGAACATGGCAGAGTGATAGAGAGGCGTGTTCACGTGAGCCAGCCCAGCTCATCAGAAGGGTGGGCTGCGAATGCGGTGACAGTCAACAGCCCCTCCCAGGGTCAGTTTAACAAGCATAATCCTTTGATTTTAATGTGTACCCTCTGCCTGAAACAGAGAAAGAACTAGAAATCCTGTCAGGGGATCCATTCCGTCCTCGCTGGGGAGGGCAAAAGAGCCCAGCTGGGTGGCAGTGGCCAGACGGATGTGTGCCAGCACCAGCGGTGGCCATGGTGTGCTCTGCACTGACTTCCAGGACAGGAGCGTCCCTCCAGGCCCTCGGCGAGCCCTGCATGCAGAAACGGAGGGCACAGTGCATGCAGGGCCAGCTGGCCTCAGCCGCCACGTCAGGCAGTGAGCAGCTACTGTACCCTCGTAGAAGCCCGCCCAGCGTGGTTGATGCAATAGCCCTTGGCAATCCAGAGGCAAAAACTCCTAGGTGGAGATTAAATCGTGGGAGAGAGACTTTCCCAGTTGGAATGTGATGGACAAACCTGGCCAGTCCTGAGTGATCTCTGAAGAAAGCCGGTGGAGGCTTCAAGGAGGGAGAGCTTCCGAGGAGCAGGGTGGAAGTGACCTTGCCATCGCCTGCCTGCACCTGGCCAGCAGGCAGTCCTCAGAGTTTTGCTGAACTGAGCCACTCCAGTAAAGAATGGCCAATCCTTAATGTTCCATTATTCCATGCCAGGGTAGCTGGGACAGGAACTCTGGAAGGGCTTGATGTGAACCCCAGAGATGAATCACAGCCCTGGGCAAAGTCAAAAGGGGTGGGGTGAGGGCTTTAAGAGGACTTGAGGCTGGGGTGCAGAGAATGGGAGGGAGTGTTATGCCCCAGCCTGCAGTCCCAGCCGGGTCATAAAATTCAGGATAGAAAAGTTTACCTCGTGAGCGAAATTACACATTAGTGGGTAATTTATGGAGCAGGTGCTAAAACCAAGCAATGCTGGCAGAGAAGGACAAAAATCTCAGTCTTACAGCCCTTGAGGGAGGGAGGCAGTGGAGAGGAAAGGAAGGAAGAGGAAGAAAAGAAAGGAAGGTAGACAAGAAGGGAGAAAAGGAGAGAGACACATGAGATGGGCAGGAGGAGACAGGAGCTCCTAAATCAAGGCCAAATACTAAATGAAGAAATTTTATATCCAAGGCCAGCCCATATGTGACGGGACCATTTTATTCTATTGCTTAGGATTTGAATAAAATCTATTGTTTTAAAACAATGCTCTCAAACTTTGGGGGAAGACTGCTCTTCATTGTAGTTTTAACTCTTGTAATAAAGGGAAAAAAGAGTTTAAAATTAAACATAAATGATAAAAACCTCAAAATTTTCAAGTCACATTTTATTAACTGATAAAGGTCTACTCTGAGCCCTAGGCAAGGGCAGTGGAAGGGATTTGGTTAATTTGTAAGATTAAAGGCGTTTTGAATAATTGAGGCCACGTTAGAGGGAGACTCTAGTTTGAATGACATTCCAAGGTCAGAAGACTGAAGAGCCAAGAGTCCTTATCCAAAAACACCAAGTTAACCTTTCAGAGAGGAAAAATTCAAGCCACTGTTGGCCTTGAACTTCAATGACTGATAAACCAGAAGCAGACAATATAAACTGGTAATCTATCTGTTTATACATAGATTTATCTTTCTTTTGGTAAGGAATCTGACCAGTGGAGTCTTGAATATTTTAAGGTGTTCTGTATAAGGTAATGTGTTATTTTGACAGTTTATTGGCAACAAAGTCAAGAAGGTCAAAACTGAACACTCCTTCTATAATTTTATTTCCGCTCTGCTTACATCTTAATAAAAGGTGTCTCTTGCAACAGTAAACAGAAACCAATCTGCATTTGCAGGTGCAGAAAAGGTGCTTTCAAATATATTATAAGCAGAAAATGACATAAGCTTATTGGGATCAGCATTACTCAACACTCTTTGGACCTCGGCAAGATACAAAATGATCTGTTTCTTCTCTTGGCTAAACAGAAAGTGAATAGCAAAGTCTATAGGATATAAAGTAAACCAATTAAGATAATGGTAGTTTTGTTATGATTATTATTAATAATATAATACCATATACAGTGCTTTATAGGTCTCTAATATTTTCCCAGAGTTCACTGGTCAGCACTGCCTTGGTTGAAGGTATGTGTGTTAGGCGCTGGTTGGGGCTGAGTGTCCCGCCCATCCCCTCACACCCTTAGAGGTGGCTCCTGAGGCTCTATGGGACACAGAATTGGAAATACCAGGGCCACGAGTTGCCTGTTTATCCTCAGTGTTATTATCATCGATATTGTGTTTGCTACCCTAACCTCCATTCCCCCTTCTCTTGGTAGCTGCCAAGATTTCCATTCTAGAATTCACACACTGCCCACTGTGGCCCACATGCTTCATGCCACACCTGGCTCTAGACATGGGGCACACAGGAAAAGAATTATTATCCTGACCCCAGGCTAAGTTACTGGTTCAAGGGTAGGAACATGACAGAATTTGGGTCAATGAGATCATACACTGGAGTTTTCTACGGATCTGAAAGATGCACCACCATCTCTCTTCCGAAAGATGTCCAAACGGTTCCCTTATGTACACACTCCAAATGTGGACAAGGAAGTATATGGGCCTGGAGTAGTGACAGCAATGGGGTGTATTCTCAGGATGAGGCTGGCATCAGGAAAGGCAAAAAAGGACAGAACTGAATAGAAACATAACTCTTGATGACACTGTGGTCTGCTGAATCCCACCAATCCTGAGGCCCACCTAGTTCTAGACTTCCAATAACATACACTAATAAATTCTCACTGTTACTTAAGCTGATCTAATTTGAATTTTCTGTTATTTGCAGCTGATCTCACCCTAAGTAATACAGGTACTATGTGAGGTGATACGGTCAGGTGTTCTATCTCCATTTTAGAAATAAGGCTAAAGTTTCAAGATCTTAGGGAACAAGAGAACACAGCTAGTAAGCAATGAAACCAAGTCCTCTGACTCCAAATCCAGTGTTCTTTCCATTGCCACATCGCCTCCATGACATGGTCCTAGAAAGTCCCTTTTCAGATTTATGATTCCCATAGTGAGATTGAATTTTAAATATCCTGAGATTATGCAATTAAAATTAAAATGTGAGTGTTGGTTCAAAATATTTTTGCCTATTAAAGAGTATCAGTGTTTGTTAATAACAAAGAGCCACCACCCTCTAGTGGCAGTAAACCTATGAAACAGCTCCATTCACATCACCACCACCAATATCAGGCATGAGGACAGCCTGGAAAAAGTATGTGTAGATGGTTAGGTATGCTGCTCTTACTGCACAGGCTATAAAACGTATTAAAATAGAAGCCCTAGGTCAGTTATTTAACACCAGTTAACAATGTGACAGTGCAGAATCAGAAACAGAGCTCTGCCTTCCAGGAATTTGTTATCTAACTGAAGGACAGAAGATGGTGATCCTTCCCATCTCTGCTTCTCAACTACGCTCCTCTCCCACTGCCCTGATGTGAGATAAACTCTCTGTACATGTGTGCTAAATAACTGTGGGAGAATCAGAAATCTTTCTATACTCGTGGGGAAAGTACCCAACTTTGCTTAACAATCAATTACATGAAAGAAAGCAAGTCCAGGCTGGAGGGACAGACAGAGAACAGTTAGAAAAAAGAAAAGTGATTTGTTCTCTGAAGAGCTATCTTGGGTTAAAAAGAGCAAACGCAACTTGAACCAAAGAAGAAAAATTCAAACTGCCTAGAGATAAAGCATACATCAATTATTATTTGAAATTAATATTATTTTTATAAAACTAATTTCAGACTGATAGGAGCAGGAACTAGGCAGGTATAGCCAAAGAAGTGTTATGTTCTTCCTCCCACTTGGAATACTGACTTCTCACCCAACAAAACTTCTACAGAGTGAGAAGGTCAAGAGTGGCACTTCGGGCTTCCCTGGTGGCGCAGTGGTTGAGAGTCCGCCTACCGATGCAGGGGACACGAGTTCCTGCCCCGGTCCGGGAAGATCCCACACGCCGCTGAGCGGCTGGGCCTGTGAGCCATGGCCGCTGAGCCTGCGCATCCAGAGCCTGTGCTCCGCAACGGGAGAGGCCACAACAGTGAGAGGCCCACGTACCGCAAAAAAAAAAAAGAGTGGCACTTAGGAGTTCTAGCTTCAAGACAGATCTGGATTCAATCTTTACTAACCACATGACTAAATGATGGAGTAAATTACTGAACCTATTTTAAACTATTTCCTCCTTTACAAAATGGGTTACTGTTAGGACTAAAGAAGTTAATACATCTAAGTGTCTAAGATAGAGTGCTCAGTGAACTGCGGATACACGTCAATCATCCTTCCAAACTTTGCCCAGATTCCTCACTGCAGACCAAGCCTCCCCTGGCTTCCCCAAAACCCTGGTAATTTGACCCAGAGCAGCTAGTGGAGCAACCATTACCACAAATCTCTCCTAGAGGCTCTGGCCACAGACTCCAGAGAGATCTGCAACATTAACTCTTCCCCTTCCAGGACCAACTCTTCTTAGCTGGCTTTGCAGACTCTCAGTCGGGCTAAAGACCATGCCTCTCGTTTTAAACCATCAGTACCTCATTTCCTGGGTATCTGGGCACTTTCGCTCAGTCCTGCCTGCTCTAGAAGGATGTAACTTCTGGTGACCCAAAGCAGCATTCTGGAAAGGGGTGGCTCTTGTCTGGAATCACTTATAAGCCGCAATCTATGTCATCCTTTTCACAGAGGACCTGGGGAACTGAGAAAGTGAGAATGTTCTTGCTTCTTCCTATTTTCTGCAAAGACTGTGCGTCTCAAGTCTTGCTACCATGCTAGCCTTGTCTAAAAATCCTCACTACAGTTCCAGGTACCAGCTCATGTAAGGTCTTGCATCAGTTAAGGCAGTCAGGAAAACCACAGAAGAAATGTGAATAGAGAGAACTTAATATAAAGAATTGTATAAAGTTACTTATCAGGAAACAAAGAATAATAGAACATTAGAGCATCATGGAGGCAGCAAGTACAAGAAACAGCTACCACTCTTCGGGCTGGAGGAGCAATGGAAATAGTTTGTAATTATTACAACTTAGAGAAGGGGAAAAAAAACAACTTCCAGAGGGACACAGTCTGCTGAGGAGGGAGTACCAGCTGACTGATATGGGGTTTCTAGAAAGGTACAATGAGACTGATTCTCCAGGTGTTGGAAATATTGCAAACTAAATTCACCTGCTGCTACAGGAAGGAAGTGCTGCTGCCAGAGTGAAGAGGCTTTACTGGTGACTCTCAAAAGCAAACAGAAAGTAGTAAATCCCATCTTCCTCCTCTAGCCTTGCAATCTCCCTCTTAGTGCCCCCTACTGGGAAATTCTAATCAGGAACCAGGTGGCAAAGCATAAGTGCAGTTGGGAGATTATCACAAAGCAAAATATAGAAGGGTGGCTTTAGAGGTGAGAGACAACAGCTTAATGACTTGCTCAAGGCTCCTATCCTCCCCCTTGACCAGAGATGTCCCACACTGCAAAACCACTGGAGGGTTCAGAGACAACCCACTCTGCCCTTCTCTACTCATAGAGGCCCGTCCTCAGCCCTAGTAGTTCCTGAGGAAGGCAGGGATTTCCCAAGGATATGAAAGGCTTAAAGGACCTCCTAAAACTGCCCACACCAGATCGATCTCAGTTCCTAGGTTACAAATCATGTTTCAAGTGAGAGACTGAAAGGAGTGACCGAATTCCCCACATCCACAAATACTTAAAGACTGGGACTTCCCTGGTGGTCCAGTGGTTAGGATTCTGCGCTTCCACTGCAGGGGGCATGGATTCGATCCCTGGTCGGGGAACAAAGATCCCGCATGCCACACAGCCAAAAAACAAAAATACAACAAATACTTAAAGGCTGTCTATTATGGCCATTACCACTGCTCCACCAAGGTCCCTAAGATGATGGATGGATGGATGGATGGATAGAATTTCTTTAATAATAAAAGTTTTTAATAATAAAAATGTTTTAAATGTATTATATATACAGACAAAGCCAAGAAAAAGCATGCTCCCCAAGGTCCCTAAGAAAATATAAACATTAAAGCCAAAAAAAGGCATACTCTTTATTACCATGAGTTGTTTACTCCAAATTCCAATGCAGCCCTTGGTGACCAGACTGAACCATATGGATGACTTCTTCTGCCTAACAGGCATATAAACATAGAAGGCTAACAGGCTGCCTTGGGCCTTCTCCCCTAAGCTTAAACTCAAATCTTAATCCTTTGTGTTTTACCACTCTAATACAGAAGAGAAGCAATTCCAAGGAAAAGCACACCATGCAAAGGGAGGGAAATAGTTTCTTCCTACCACCTAAGACATCTCTAGGCAAGGCGGCTCCTCCCAGGAGGAAGAAAGAAGCAAAGACACAGGCACACCTTTATTCCTCCCACCAAGGCTCAACTCCTTGTAATGTGGGCCAACTAATGCCCTTAGACCGGCTCTCTCCTCATGCTTGGGCACAAAGTGAGGGAAGGAAAAATAGTTCCAAGATAAGTCATGAGCTTCCAAAAGACAAAAATCACCATGACTGTTCTTCTTTCCCCCGCTATGGCTATCCATCCTCAAGGGAATATTCCACTAGCATATCCGAAAAGCTGAGTCAATGCCATCGTGGAGCCATCTTTCCCATCCCTGTTCCTGGTCTTATAAATCTACCTCAAATCTAAGAGGTGAGTAGTTTAGCCTCTCAAAAAAGTGTTACCTCCAGAAACATCTTAGGTGGGTCAAATTAGGACATTAAGTTGACCCCAAGGACATATTTTATAAATGGCTAAGGTCACTCATTTAATTGACCACATTTTCCTACATCACTAAAATTTATTAATCAATGAGCACTAGATTATAGTCAATTTAATACAACATGAACAACATAAAATGTCCAAACTGGCCACCATCCTTTAAAATGAACGTCTTCCCTTCATTCTCATAGATAAATTAACATCTGAAATATGTACATACATGTTCTTTCCATTTATTTTGCTTAAAAGTCTATTCCCACTTCTCTTACTATTTTTATACAGAATCAGCTTGGGCTTTTTTTAACTTCCACAAGAAGAGGAAGTCTGGGATGATGGCAGTCTGGCACATATCCGCCCATCCTCCTAATTCACACGATCTGCCACTCCTACCCCAATTAGATGCCGGGGCTGATGGTCAGCTAAGTGCCAGAGAAGTCTTAGGCTCCAATCCATGTCTAACGGGGAGAGTTCGTGGGAGACCTGAAGACCAGGGTCAAAGAGCTGGGGTGACGACTGGATACCCTAAAGGAGCTTGGTCCCCAGAGATTTTCACCCCACTAAGGGCGAGGTCAACATTGGCCCTTTGTGAGAGGTTGCACAGGTCCCCAGGATGCTGAGATGAGCTGAACTATGGGGCTGAGGTTTCCATGTCCCTCAGGTGGGGAGAGTGTATGGAATCTGGGGAGAGGGCAACTTTTTCCAGAGACTCCAGACGGCTGTTTCCATTCCACCGTGCCATGAGGTAGAGATCACATTACCTCTTGCTACCGTCAGGACTGTTGCCACTTAGGATACCCCAATAATCAGATCTAAGTCTCAGTGACAGACAATGGAAAATAACAATACATCTAATGGCCCCAGAGAAGGTAAGACCAAACAAAATGGCATCCAGCAAAGTGGTGCTTCCAGAGGAGACAGATGACAACTGACCAGAAGTATATCAACAGCACTTCATGATATTCAAGCAAAGCTCACAAGCATACAAAAAAGATCTTCTAGAACTGAAAACCTTGATTCTCAAACTAATATCTCAGTAAATCAATTGACAGAGAAGTGGTAAACATCGAGTCCCAAATTAGTGCACTGAACTCCAATTAAAAGAATAATCTCAAATAACAGAAAAGTAAATTGTGAGGGAAAAGGTGAAAGACTTGGAGGATAGATTCAGGAGAACTAAGATGCCAGTAATAGGAGTTCTAGAAATCATTAACGGAATACAGAAACAAGAGGAGATAATTAAACAAATAATAAAAGAGAACTTCCCTGAGATGATGGAAAGTACAAGTTTTCAGATTAAAATTGTACACTAAATTCTAGGCAAATTTAACTGAAAAAATATACACTCTTGAGCGCATGATGTTAAAATTCCTAAACTCTTAGGATAACAAAATAATTACGAATTTCTAACAGAAAGAATAAGTTATCTGCTAAGAACTGGTATAGAAATTTTTATTCATCACACTGGAAGCTAGAAGATGTTGGATTATTACCTATAAAGTACTGAGAGAAAAGGACTGCAACCCTAAGAACCCAGATGTTTAACTAGCAGGAGGAAATAAATTGTTTATACTCATGTCACCCATACCTCACCAGACGAAAAGGCTCAAGAAAGAACTCTAACCAAAGAACTAATGAATCAGAGCCAAGAACACAATTTGTAACATAATGAAGAGGAGAGGAAACAGTGTGTTTTTCCACAAAGAGAAAGCTTTGCGGTGTGTGACTGTGAAAGAGAGACAGACAGAGAGAATTATAAATGGATACTGATAAACTGTGTGAATGCACTAAATAAGAACTGTTAAAATACAAGGGGTAAACTTCAGTGAAAATTTTAATAATACTCAAGAATTAAAAGTACTAAACTACTTCAGCAAAACTTTGAGGCTGGGGATAGAGAAAAGAAAGATGTCTTCCAAAAAGTCTCATCTGGGTTGGGGCTGGGAGATTATGAGATGTGGGAAACTGAAAGTATTCTTAAAGCCTTACTTTATGCCATAATGACAGGGGAAATAGAGGGAAGATACAGGGTCTTGATGGGGGAAATAGGCAAGATATTTTTAAATAAACAGGAGAGAAATATGTATATGAGTCTGAGTAACAGAAAACAGAACAGGAAAAGAAGTACAATAGAACTTCCAAATTAACAACAAATGAAGTGAATGTCAACTTTTACAAATCAACACCAAAAAAATGAAAATGAAAAAGAGTATTCATTTGGATTATTTAACTATTTTTACTATTCAATAACAATTTATCTATTGGCTTTTTGGTTATATATGTTTTGCTTTGACTTGTTTGTTAGTGGTTGCTCTAGAGATTAGAATATTAATATCTAACCTTACCTTCTCAGTCTAATTTGACCTCATTTTGTTCCACTTCATATAAAAGGAAAAAACCTTCCAACCATGTAAGTCCTTTCACTGACATTTATGTCATAATGGTCATTTATACTGCATCTTCATACACTAAAAATCCCACAAGTTTTTGCTTTTTCAGTCATACATATTTTAAAAACCTTAAGAGAAAAAAAAAATAGTCTTTTCTATTCAGCCAGAGGTTTGCCATTTCTGTTGCTCTGCCTTTCTTCCTAAGGACGCTTTCACCTGGAAAATTTCTTTGGCATTTCTTAAGAAGCAGTTCTGCTGATGCTGATGAATTCTCTTAGCTTTCCTTCGTCTGAGAAAAATATCTGTATTCTGCTTTCATTCCTGATGGATATTTTCACTGGACGTAGAATTTGAGGTTGACAGTTCATTTCTTTCAGCACTTGAAGTTGTTGTTTCACTCTCCCCTGGCCTCCATGGTTTTTGATGAGAAATCCACAGTCGTTCTAATCACTGATTCCCTGTATGTAATGTGTCACTTTTCTCTAGCTACCTTCAAGGCGTTTTCTTTTTTTTTTTATGGTACGCGGGCCTCTCACTGTTGTGGCCTCTCCCATTGCGGAGCACAGGCTCCGGACGTGCAGGCTCAGTGGCCATGGCTCACGGGCCCAGCCGCTCCGCTGCATGTGGGATCTTCCCAGATCGGGGCACGAACCCATATCCCCTGCATCGGCTGGCGGACTCTTAACCACTGCGCCACCAGGGAAGCCCCCAGACTTTTTTCTTTATCTTTATTTCATCAGATTGACTATGATGCATCTAGGTGCAACTTTCTTTGAGTTTGTGCTGTTTAAGTTTCACTGAGCTTCCAGAATCTGTAAACATTTGGGTTTATATTCCCCAGATTTGGGAAATTTTGGCCATTATTTCTTTATGTGTTTTCTCCCTCAACATCTTTTTCCTCTCATTCTTGGACTACTGTGACATGTATGTTAGACTTTTTGATATCATTCCACAGGTCTCTGAGGCTCTGTTAACGTTTTCCATCTTGTATTCCTTTGTTTCTCAGACTACCTTCAAATTCATTGACTTGTTTCTCTGTCTTCTTTACTATACTACTGAGTTCAAACAGTGAGCTTTTTCTAGTTCAGATAATATATTTTTCAGTTCTAAAATTTCCATTAGACTCTTTTTTATAGTTTTATTTCTCCTATTTTTGCATTCATTTTAAGTGTGTTTACCTTGACCTCATGGAGCATAGTTGTAACAGATGCTTAAAGACTTTGCCTGATACTTCCAACATCCAGGCCATTTCAGGGTTGGTGTCTTTTTATTGTCTTTTCCCTTGAGTATCAGTCACATTTTTCTGGTTTTTTATATATCAAGTAACTAGATAATGAGATTATGTTATGTAGCCTCTGGGTCCTATTATAATCCTCTGTGTTGGGGAGGACATGGAACAATGGAACTCTCATATACTGTTGATCAGAATGTAAAATGTGTAACCACTTTAGAAAACAGTTTGGCAGTGTCTTATAAAGTTAAATATGGACCTACCACATAAAACAGCTATTTTGCTACTATGTATTTATCCAAGTTAAATGAAAGTACATGTCCATACAAAGACTTCTACATGAACGTTCATAGCAGCATTCTTCATAAAGTCCAAAAACTGGAAACACCCAAATATCCAGCAACAGGTCACTGGATAAGCAAATTATGGTATGTCCATACAAGAGCATATTAAAAGTGAACTATTGTTACACACAAAGTGGATGAATCTCAAAATCATTATGCCATTTGAAAGAAGTCAGGCAAAAAAATACATATTCTCTATAATTCAATTCATGAAAAGTTCTAAAAGTTCAAACGTATTTATATTAGCAAAAGGCAGAAGTGTTTGCCTAAAGCCAGGTGAAGAGAGGGATGGATTACAAGGAAACTTTGTGGGTGATGGGAATGCTTGTTATCTTGATTGAAGATATGATTTCACAAATGTGTGTGTATATATATATATGTATATATATATATATATATATATACACACACACACACATATATATATCAAAGTAATCCAATAGTAAACTTTAAACATGTGCCTTTAGTGTGCTTCAATTATATCTCAACAAGCCATGTAAATAAAAAGAAGATGCAACTATGTAAATACGAACCAAATAAATACGAACCAAAGAAGAAGAGACAGAATAACATCAAGTATACCAGTCCTTGCACTATGCACGCTGAATTCTCCCATTAAAAGACAAAGACAGAATTCAGATTTGCTTATTAAAAAAACCCTAAGCTTACAAGAAATACTTAAAGTGATAATGAAAGGCTGAAAATAAAGAACTATACAAAGAGAATCTGGGAAAACATAAATAAAAGGAAAGGTGAAGGGAGCATTTTAAAATCAGCAAGATTATGAAAACATCAAACACATCAAAGAGATATTTTGCAATAATAAGAATTCACTACTTATAAACAAGATACCACAGTCACCAAATGACACAGCAGATAAACATGTAAAGCAAAAAGTACTGGAAATGCAAACAGAACTTAATAAATGAACAACAAATATGCTAGGAAGATTCAATATACTTCTTTCAGAAATGGGTAGACTTGCTAGACAAAAAATAAGCAAATACCTAGAGGAACGGAATCATGCAATAAATGTACTAAATATATGGAGAACCATATGGCTCCAAATAGAGAACACATATACATTTTTGTCTTATGTCCATGAAACATTCACAAAAAAATTGATCCAGTACATTGCTTATATAAACATATTCAAGAGAATCATTTATAGGCCACATTTTCCATTCATAATAAATTAGAAACAAAAGATGAAATTGGTCACTAAAGTAACTGTCAGGACTTTTCCAAGGCTGAAATACCACCTGACACTGATCATGAAACAGGCTAAACTTGTAGGCAGAAAATCTGGGATCAAATTCCACCTCTGCCACCACGACATTGAGAGGTTATACAAACCCTTTGAGAATCCAACTCCTATAAGGTATCAGTGATCCTACCCACCCTACACATTTCATGAAAGTTGTTGCTAGTGACAAGGCCAATTGAGATCATGAAAATTAAGGCAGTTTTCAAATTGTAAAGTTGCATACAAACATAGGATTTCTATGTGAAAATATGTCTAACTAGCAATCAACTGGACTCACAAAGTCTTTGGGGGAAAAAAGGGCTTTAGAAATATGTCTTTCTGTATTGGGGTCTACCTGTATGCATATGCAAAGGTATTTTTAAAGAGATCTAGAAAGACATACAAACTTGGATTAGTAGGAGCTGCAGTAACTAACAATGATAACTTGTTACTAACTTACACTAATGAAGAGGAAAAGTCCCTCAGATAGGAGCTACGTAAATATTTGATGAATAATAAATTAAATGTTAATTAAATATTTCAGCGATTTTCTTCCCTGACCAGCATATACTTAACATTTAATTTGTTATAAAATATTTAAAGTTATAAAATATCCTATGGCATCTAAAATGTCTCCACTGTCAGCCCATCTTGGACAATGTGTCAAGGGTACGAGGGGTTAGACTGGCACTTAAACCACAGGAGACAAAACAAAAAGTAACGTTTGTGACTTTCTCACGTAAAGAAATTGAGAATGAGATAAGGAGAATCTCATGTTCCAACTGAATTTAGCCAAGGAATTTATAACTAAGCGTTACTAGGGAGTAAAGGACGAATTCCAAATCTAAAACTATAACGTCATGAATGTTACAACCACCTCAATGGCGACTGGAAGACATGATTAAAAGTTGGTCAGGGGACTTCCCTGCTGGTGCAGTGGTTAAGAATCCGCCTACCAATGCAGGGGACACGGGTTCGAACCCGGGTCCAAGAAGATCCCACATGCCGCAGAGCAACTAAGCCCGTGCGCTACAACTACTGAGCCTGTGCTCTACAGCCTGCAAGCCACAACTACTGAGCCTGTGCACCACAACTACTGAAGCCTGCGCACCTAGAGCCCGTGCTCCGCAACAAGAGAAGCCACCACAATGAGAAGCCCGTGCACCACAACGAAGAGTAGCCCTTGCTCGCCACAACTAGAGGAAGCCCGTGCGCAGCAACGGAGACCCAACACAACCAAAAATAAATTAATTAAATAAATAAAATTTTTTTAAAAAGTTGGTCAGGAAGAAAGCACCGTTCACTTTGTCCTCTTTGAACTTGAAATACATTTGGAATAATGAGCTTGAGGAGGAGGAGATTGGACAGAAAAGTTATCTAGTAAAACAAGGAGGACCATTAAAGATGTGCCCTTCTCCCAATTTCCCCCACAAGGCTGTCTGAAAGTCCCAGATGGAAATGCATTTCCCATGCAAATCAAAACTATAATGAGGTACCACCTCACACAGGTCAGAATGGCCATCATTTAAAAGTCTACAAATATAATAACAAATGCTGGAGAGGGTGTGGAGAAAAGGGAACCCTCCTACACTGTTGCTGGGAATTTAAATTGCTGTAGCCATTGTGGAAAACAGTATGGACGTTCCTTAAAACACTAAAAATAGAGTTGCCATATGATCCAGCAATCCCACTACTGGGCATATATTCAGACAAAGCTATAATTCAGAAAGATACATGCAATCCTATGGTCATAGCAGCACTATTTACAATAGCCAAGACATAGAAACAACCTAAATGTCCATTGACACATGAATGGATAAAGAAGATGTGGTATATATTACACAATGGAATACCACTCATCCATAAAAAAGAATGAAATAATGCCATGTGCAGGAACATGGATAGACCTAGATATTATCATACTACGTGGAGTAAATCAGAAAGAGAAAGACAAATATCATATGATATCATTTATATGTGGAATCGTAGGAGTTTGGGATTTGCAGATACAAATTACTATATATAAAATAGATAAACAACAAGGTCCTACTGTATAGCACAGGGAACTATCTTCAGTATCCTGTAATAAACCATAATGGAAAAGAATATGAAAAAGAAAATGTGTGTGTATATGTGTGTATACACACGCACATATATATATAAAAAACTGAATCACTTTGCTGTACAACAGAAACTAACACAACGTTGTAAATCAACTATACTTCAATTAAAAAAAAAAAAGAAAGAAAGAAATGCATTTCCCCACTGGTTCAAAGTTGACCTTGGAAAACACATGAGCCTGGGCTTATAGCAAGGGAACTAGGGTCTAGAAGGGCAGAGGGAGCTGTGGCAAGACATCTAGCTGGTAAGGAGAGATGGATTTGGGGAATGAGTATCCATTCTGTTAGTCTTTAAACTGGGACCATGCAGAATAGGCATCAGACCAAGAGAAACAACTTCTCTTGTGGATCAGTAGAACTATGCAATGAACCAGGTTAAGGGCAATCTCCTCAAAGAAGGCTCCCCTCACACACACCTACATCAAAGTGAACAGGTCAGTTCCACTTCTAAAGATCACAACTTGGGATGCAGCCTCTCCCCTTCCATCCCTTCATAACCCTTCTTGCACACAAGGTCTGCAGCACACCCCCAGTTTAGTGATTCAGAGTGCAACACACGTTCTAGCAAGGTGAGGTAAACGTGGCACGCACACCAGACACCAGATTTGGACTTCACACAACTAATTCCAACAGCTTCCCAAACCCCCTAAATATCCATTATAACAATATCGATGGTGGCCTACCCAAACTCTCTTCTCCACCCTCTTCTGTCTAGTGTTTTAGGAGAGTCTAGCTCCAGCCCCAGCCCCAAAGCCCCAAGGACTACACTCTGCTCAGCACAATTCATGCTAATCGTGGAAATCTCATTCTGCTCATCAGTGATTGATGTAGGAGTAAACAGGAACATACGTAGCTCTTGGCAGAGATCGGAGGAGAGATCTGCTGGGACCTCTCTGTGAAGGAGAACCTGGAAGAGCCAGTCCTCGTCCCGTTTGTTGTTGTGTCTATGTAACTATGGAAAGGAGGCAGCCATGTCATCAGCATGGGGAGGGCCCATCCTGAGGGAGAGCACCCCCTGGCGCATGGAGATCAGGACCAAAGAAGCTGGCCCTCAAAGAACATTAATGAGGCTGAATTAAGCTCCTCTGGGGATGCCCACCTCCGGACTTCTCACACGGTGTTCTTTTTCTGATAGCCCTTCTCCCAACACACAGCCTTCCTCTTATTGCTGTGTTCCATTTTCTCAATATTCCTGCCCTTTTTAACTCACGTTAATTCCCTGCTACCCAAGTCACACATCCAGGGCTTCCACTTGGACAAACCCCAGTCTGTTCACACTTAGTCCACCTCAGTACAGCAAACATTAATAGTACCTACTGTGTATTGGGCACTAGGCTTTGTGCTAGTAGTAAAGTTTATATGGGCTCAATATAAATGTTTCTAAAACCTAGTTTGCAGTATGATTGGTGTTGTCCCTTCCAGACAGCAGTACTCCTGGGTCATCCTGTAATTCTGGATACCCAAGGATCCAAAATTGCATGAACAATAGTGTCTGCACCAGGAACTGACTTCCTGTGGTCTCCATTCCTACTCCATCCTCCACCCTAGCAAGTTATTTCACTCACTTCCACCTGCAGATCCAGAGGCAGTCACTCCAGAGAACAGATTCAACCTTGGCAAGAAGCATCTATAAACTTCTGTGACTGAAGACGGCTTCAGTAAATAGCCTGATTTCACAGCTGTTCTTATAAAACTTAGTTTTCTTGTTTGCTTTTCTCTATCTCTTCAGCTTCTATAGAACTACAAGTCCTAACCCCTTCCCTGGAAGGTAGGCCACCTACATGGCTTTGCTTTCCAGGAAACTGTGGCCCCAGGCTGTGGTCTGCCTGCCTGGCCCCTTACCTGCTCGTTGGCCTGGTTCTCACTCCTGGCACTGCCCTCCACGGCTCAGCTTAATCAGTCACCTGCCACACAAGAAGAGCCGCTGTCCGCACCCCAGTGTGTCGACTTAGCCAGAGCTCTGAGAAGTATCAGCTCTGAGGGAGGGAAATGCTTGCATAATGTTGTAGAACACACTGCCCTGTGAATATAAGCCAGGGCAAGTGACAAGTAATCTTCCATCAGAAGGTGATGAAGCAATAAAAGAGAATTAGAAAGAGATAAGGGCATATGCATCAAATAGGAATATATGCAGAAGTTCTTTGATATACACAAAGCTATAAAAGACTGGATTGGAGAATGGTCAACAGACTGAAAATCTGAGAACAAATGAGGTGTTTGGAAACATCAGATAAATATACAATTTCACTGTTCATATTAACTAAGCCAGAATGGGGAGCATCCTAGATTAGAGCCGATTTCAGAGGAGGAACTCTTGTTTTTGTTGCATTTAACCTACCCACAGGTGACCTGACAGTGTGTACTAATACCAGACAGTCTGCGAGTACCCAACAGTGCTTGTGCTCTCATCAGTCAGCCACTACACAAACTCCACACGAAGTCATGCAACAACATCAGGTTTGGTGATGGCTGAAACTCTGCTTACAATGTCCGCAGACGTCTTCTTGGTGGAACAGCTTTCATCCAGGCCACTGAACTCTCTGATGAGCCCACCACAGTGATAAAAGCTCTTCATACCCCCAGACTGGCAGGGAACATCATCATCACACATAATTATCATCCTCAGAGAAAAGAGTCCATTAATGATCTGGGCTGAAACCAGGTCTGAATACTAATGAAAGGGTAGCCTTCTGGGATATTAATTTGGGGTGACACTTTCAGGGCAAGCTTGAGTTTTCTTCCTAGGATTCCAGTGGACACCATGCATTGGATGTGAGAAAAATGCACAGAAGAATAAGAAAGGAAAAGAAGGAACAGTGGAGGAAAGGAAGGAAAGAAAGAAAGAAAAGGAACCATGAAAAGCAAATCAGGAAGGTTTCAATCCTAAAACCCCCAAAACCCAAAAACTCAAAAGTAATGCAGGTACCTATAACTCAGGTATCAGCTGCCCTCTTCTTGTCATTTGAGATTTAATAAAACTGATTCCAACATTTTTTTCCTGTGTTCAGTGGGCAGTCTAATACTCTCCCCTAAGATATCTGAGGAACTCTAGGGTTTACGTTCTCAAGGTTTTTCTCATTCTAAGCTTTTCAATCTGCCGAATATGACAGTCCACCTGCACTTCTTCAAAATGTGATCTTGAGACCAGGGGTATCGGTAACACCTGGACACTTGTTAGTAACTCAGAATCTTGGGCCCTACCCCAGACCTGCTGGATCAAAATCTTCAAGTTTAATAAGCTTCCCAGTGATCTGCATGTATATTAATGTTCGAGAAGCTCTGCTATACTCAATGCAGACATTGTAGATGTAGAACTCAGTTGCTCCTTGATTTCCTCAAAAGCATGAAGAGAATAACAGACTTCATTACAGATCTGGGGCAGTGCAGGGGTTTGCAAGAAAGCAATGCCTATACCTTATACCTCAAATCTCACATCTCAATTCCCCTCATTTTATTATTCAGAGTAATTTGGTTCCCACTCCAACTTAGCCCTGTGCTCATGTTGGCAAACATAAAAAAAAAAAACCACTCATTTATATCCTTTGACAAAACAATGGGTTATCTCAACCTTTGATACCCACCCCCAAAAACTTGCAGCATTATTCAGATTAGAAGAAGAAAGGAAAAGAAAGAACAGGGGAGATTTTGAAGTTTTATGCTTTCCTCTCTTCCTCCCCTTCTGGCCTCTGTGAGTAGAAGGAAGCCATACAGATGTATATACATATTTCCCTCTGATATGAAATATGTCACTCCTAACCCACTTGAGAGGCAGATACTGTTATAGTCACCTTGGATTCTGAAACACTTTTTCTTTCATCCTACAAAGCCCAAATCTCAATTATTCACTGTAAAGCAAGATAAGAATAGCTCAGGTCATTCAAATCCACAGAGTGTAAACACCATATGTGAGTCACAATTTTCGTATGTTTTACCAGAATTACAGACAGAGAATGAGAATTATTCTAATTGGTTTCTCTTTATTTGATCCATCTCTTTTATCAAGATCAGCTCCGATGTCAAACTCCAGACTCATGACATTGGCTACACCTTCCTCACCTGGGTCATTGGCTTTACTTGTGGGCCTTGTGGCCATGTCTCTCTGGGACTGGCTATAGTCCCTGACAGGATCTTCCTAAGAAATTCCTGGCTGAGATACGTGTTGCTTCATCTTATTTTTGGTGGCTTAGGATCAGGTGAGCAGGAACATGGGGTGTCATCAGACTTACTAAGAGTAGGGAGAAGGGAAAGGGGTTCACCTGCCTCCATGAGGTGGAAGCAAGAGAATGTTCCATACATGGAAGACTGGGGCGGGGTGGGGTGGGGGAGTAGCCTACATGACGATAACACATCAGATTAATTTGCTTCATTAGGTAGGTGGGCAGCAGCCTCTAGTAGGTAGGCACTAACCAACTTCAATAAAGAGAAGAGTTGATACAAATAGCCCTGAAGGACTTCCCTGGTGGCGCAGTGGTTAAGAATCCACTTGCCAGGGCAGGGGACACAGGTTCGATCCCTGGTCCAGGAAGATTCCACATGCTGCGGAGCAACTAAGCCTGTGCACAACTACTGAGCCTGCACTCTAGAGCCCGCTAGTCACAACTACTGAGCCCACGTGCCACAACTACAGAAGCCCACGCTCCCTAGAGCCCATGCTCCGCAACAAGAGAAGCCACTGCAATGAGAAGCCTGCGCACCGCAATGAAGAGTAGCCCCTGCTCGCTGCAACTAGAGAAAGCCCACACGCAGCAATGAAGACCCAACGCAGCCAAAAAATAAATAACAATTTAAAAAAAAATAGCCTTGAGTTCAATTAGCATGATGAATGTTCAGAACAACGAACATTTTTTTCAGCAGGTACTAGTGCCAGGCATTGTGCCAGACCCTGGGAAAGTACAAATAATTGCAATATAGTCCCTGCCTTCAAGAAGTATAGTCACAGGACAAATATAATTTGAGTATTATATAGTAAATCCTAAAATAGAGGTAAGCACAGGGTGTCTTATATAAGCACAGATTTCTTCACCTGTCTTGGGCAATCAAGGAATGCTTCAGAAGGAGGTATAACCTGAAAAGAGATTTTCCTATTCTACTGTGGTAGAGACTGATGTCCTATTTTCATCATACCTTTCACCATGAATATGCTTATGTTAGGTTTTCTAACATACTTCTCAACATACCTCTCCTGGAAGCTTTGTAACAGAGTTGTTAAAATAGAGGAGCCTATAGAAACCACCAGCCTGCAAGGCAGAGGTAGAGATCTATGGGAAAGTGATGTTAGGTTATGAACTCCTGTTATAAAACAATTTGGAAGATTAGAAGACAACAGTTCAAGTTAGAGCAATCTTATAATTTATTGTCTAAACTAAGACACTTCTAAGAGTGAAGGAAAGACACTTACTTAGTAATTTCTAGGGAATGTAAGAGCTGAAACCATAAAACTCCTAGAAGAAAACAAAGGCAGTAATCTCTGTGACATCAGTCTTGGCAATGATTTTTTTTTGGATTTGACACCCAAAGCAAAGGCAACAAAAAAACAAACAAACAAGTGGGACTACATCAAACTAAAAAGCTTCTACACAGCAAAGGAAACTATCAACAAAATGAAAAGACAACTTATGGAGTGGGAGAAAATATTTGTGAGCTATATATTTGATAAGCAGTTAATATCCAAAATATATATATATAACTCATAAAACTCAACAGCAAAAAAACCAAACAATTCAATAAAAAAAAATGGGTGAGGAATCTAAATAGACATTTTCCCAATGACAACATACAGATAACCAATAGGTACATGAAAAGGTGCTCAACATCACTAATCATTAGGGAAATGCAAATCAAAACCACAGTGAGATACCACCTCATACCTGTTAGAATGTCTATTATCAAAATGACAAGAAATGACAAGTGTTGGCAAGGATGTGGAGAAAAGAGAACCCTTGTGCACTGCTGGTGGGAAAGTAACCTGGTACAGCCACTATGGAAAACAGGATGGAGGTTCCTTAAAAAATTAAAAATATAACTACAATATGATCCAGAAATTCCACTTCGGGGTATTTATCTGAAGGAAACGAAAACACTAACTCAGAGATATCTACACCCCATGTTCACTTCAGCATTATTTACAAGACAAGACATGGAAACAACCTAAGTGCCACTGATGGACAAATGGATAAAACAAATGTGATGTGTGTATGTGTGTGTGTGTGTGTGGACACATACATACACAGTGGAATATTATTCAGTCATAAGAAGGCAGAAATCCTGCCATCAGAGATGAAATGGATGGACCTTGAGGGCATTATGCTAAGTGAAATAAGTCAGACAGAGAAAGACAAATACTGTATGATATCACTTACATGTGGAGTCTTAAAAAAAAAAAAAACTCACAGATACAGAGAAGAGATTTGCAGTTGGCAGACAGAGGTGGCGGTTGGAGGTGAGCAAAATGGCTGCAAGGGGTCAAAGGTACAAAATTCCAGTTATAAAATAAATAAGTCCTGGGGATGTAATGTACAGCATGGTGACTACAGTTAAACATACTATATCGTATATTTGAAAGTCGCTAAGAGAGTAGATTTTAAAAGTTCTCATCACAAGAAAAAAAAATTTGTAACTCTGTGTGGTGATGGATGTTAACTAGACTTAACTGTGATCATTTCACAATATATAAATAGATCGATTCACTATGTTGTACACCTGAAACTAATAATATGTTACATGTCAATTATATCTCTATAAAAAATAATAATTTCCAGGACTGTAAGTTTAACCTTTGACTAACCTGGATGAACTGATAGTAGGGTTACCCTAGTGTAAGGTCACATTTCCAGTTATCTTGAATCTTAGTCTGTCAGGCTGCTATGACAAAACTACCACAGACTGGGTCGTTTATAAACAACAGAAATTTATTTCTCACAGTCTATAGAGTCTGGGAAGTCTAAGATTTGGTGTCTGGTGAAGGCCTACTTTCTGGTTCACAGACCAGCCTCTCACTGTAACCTCACATGGTAGGAGAGGCAAAGGAGCTCTGTGGGGTCTCTGTTTTAAGGGCCCTAAGGGCATTCATGAGGGCAAGGCCCTCATGGCCTAATCGCCTCTCAAAGGCTCCACCTCCAAATACCATCACCTTGGGGGTTAGGTTTCAAAATATGAATTTTAGAGGAACACATTCAGTCTATAATATCTGGTAAATAATAAATGCCCCAAACAACATATCTTTCCACCACCATTGGTCTTCCTACATCATGTTGAGGATGAACTGCTTATGAAGGATTTCCAATAATGCCCTTCTAAAACTTGAGATCAATTTTTGGCCTTGAGAACAGGCAACTTTTTAAGAGTAAGAGTAGGATCCCATCTAAATGAATCATTTAAAATAGGACTGATGGGAGGAGAGGGGCTGGGAGAGCACTCCATCCAGCTACAGGAGATAGGAACTGGGGAAACAGACTCAGCTGCAAATGCCAACAGAGGTTCCTGATTTATATCATTCTCTAATCTCAGGCCGTATAAAATACTCGTCTGTGGCAGGGGAGAGAGGAGCAAAGGTAAAACTGGAAGCTATCTCAGTTGGTAGCAGAGGCCATTGAAAGAATGGGTGAAACTCAGCAGGTGAGGGCAGGAATGCAATACCTAGATTGTCCACTGAAAGGTGGTAAAGCCCAGTCGCAGCCTGGAGTTCATTCAGGTTCTGCCTGGAGAGACCTAAACCTAAATCCAATTAGTGGTACTGCGGCACTGGAGGGATAGAATGGTGTTAAATACAATGTTGATTTGATACACATTTTAAAGTATGTATTTATATGAAGTCCTTTCAAATAAAAGTGATAGCAGCTAACACACTGAATAATGTTTCAGTCACTGTTCTAAGTGCTTCATATTTATCAACTCACTGTATTTTCACAATAACCTTAAATGCTAGATACTATTATCATCGTCATTTGCACTTGAGAAACTAAAGTTCTGACATGTGAGCTGTGAAGTCTTGAAGGAAGCAACGCATCCACCATTTTTGCAGTTCTGCCTCTGTAAAGGCAGATTTGAGTAGCTCTTTAAAGGCAATGCCACCTTCTTAAGAAACATATGAGGAAGAACTTGAGATTACCCTAGAGAGTGTCTTAAGGGCTCATAAAATAAAGAAAATTCTTCCAGAAATGGTGAGAATTTTAAAGGTCTGTTCATTTACGTGATGCTGAGCTTGGCGCACTCTTCAAAGTGCACACCTTAATTAGGACAATAGTACAGTGTAGTTCACCTAGAACTAATGGATGATGGAGGAAGCAAACTGGCTCCTATTTCTCAAAGAGGAATGGGAGAAGTCAGGGGAAACTCTCCAATAGAAAATCAGTTCTGTGAGAAAATCTCACAGCTTCAGAGAGAACTGTCTTGCTGATAACCAAGGGCAGATTCAGAGAGGGTCACTATAGCCTGGGACTCTAGAAAGATATCCTACCACCCAGCAACTCAGACTGTAATTTGAGAACCTGCTTCGGAGGAACATCAGATTATTGTTAAAGCACATTCCAATAAACTAGAGCTCTTATTTGCCTTGGGATGAATGTTTTTAATTTTGAATGCTGCTCTGAATTGTTTATCATGAAAATGTTTAATAATGCAATGTGGCTGCGATACAGGAATGCACCATCGGGAGGGGCAGAGGCTGAATAATTGACTGGGAAAAGCCTCTCAGCTGAAGACCAGCAGGACCACGCTGGCCAGTAAAGGAAACACTGTAGTAGGAGAGTGAGAGGAAATAGCTGAAGGAAGACAAGAAGAATCAAAGACAGTGTCACACAGAGAAGAGGAACTGCAGCTCCCTTCTCTTTTAAGTTCCTTAGAGAAGACCACGTGAGGTATGTAGTAGGTTTCCGTATTACCCAGGGGTCCAGACAACAACTAAAGGTATGCTTTCAGCAGTAGAATTGGGGGGCAAAGAGTGGGTTCCAGAAGGACTTGGATGACACCCCTCACTGAGGCCCAGGAAATATGCCCCGAGAGTTCAGCCACACAGATGAAGTAAGGAACATCACAGTCAGCAACACAAGACATTTTGGCTTCTATATGAAATTAATGTTTATTGTGTGCTGTTTACAAATTAAATTTCTCATTAACCAATTCTTTGATTTAAAAAAAATCTCCTTAATTCATAAAGTGTTGAAAGAGAAAACATAAAGCAACAGAATGCATGGTCAATTAAATAACTGCCTGAGAATTTTTTTTAAAAGGGCTCTGAATCAAATTACAACACATTTATATTAAATGATGTATTGGAAGTTCTCCAGAAAATGTCCTAAACGGGGCCGAGATTTCCTGGCACTCCCACATAAGGACTTTTCCTCTTCACAGGACTGAACAGAACTAATAGTCTATAATTGTTATTTGTTAGAAAGGTGTGGCAGAGTCTCTCTGTGCCCTGTCCAAAGAGAGACTGCATATATGCAATGAGGGAAAGACACCTGTAACATCTGCAGATTCTTGCTAAGAGCCACATCATAGAAAAACCTCCCTTATTCTCTCCTTTGATATGTGGGTTTCTATAAATAAAATGGGAGAAGCTAAGCCACCTGTAAGCCAAAGAAGACAAAATAAAATTGTGCCCGATGTCATACGAGCACAGTTTCAGCCCAAGATAAAGTAATAAAAGAAATCAGCATCCCTACGCCCCTTTGCTAGAATAGTTGCACGTTTTCACCAGGCTGCATGGTAGAAGAGAAGGCAAGGCTGGGAATGGGGATGCTGCCTTTGCAAAAAGCCTTTGGAGAAAGCATTTCAGCATGACAGTGAGAAACCATGTTTGCTCTCTATGGGAATTAAGCAGCCGCACTGTATGAATCTATAATTCCAGGGACGTGTCAGCCTCATTGCCACCAAGGAAAGAAGCTTTAGAGGCAAAGTCACTATTAATCCCCATGGGGTCTGCAGCAAAGGGTCTGCTGTCAGCAGCGAGAACCCCAGGGGTTGCTGGCTTGAATTCTCAGGCCATGCTCACATGAACTGGGGTGTCTTTGTACTATACAGTGACTCTAGAGACTGGTGATGCATATTTCTCTCATCCTATTCTATGAAGAGCTGAATTCTGCCTCAGCTGCCGGGATACCCAAACACAAGGACTAGGCAAGGACACAGCTGTGGTATGAGATTTGAAATCCTTGATACAGAGGGAGCTCAGGCCAGGACAGAGTCCCTCAAGAGTTGAGGGTCAAAATACTGACAAGCTCAGAGGCAAATGTGACAAACTGCCAAAACTCCAAAGGCAAAATGTGGTAGAGTTGCTCTAGAGATAAGGACATATTTAGAGTCAGCACCATGGATGAGGATTTCAAGATCCTGCAGGAAAATGGATAGTTTTTTTTGTTTATTTAATCGACAAAGTTTCCTCCTGAACATCACATAACAAGAACAAGAAAAAAAAAATGCAGATCATACCTCTGCTTCTAACCATGATACCAAACTAATATTCTCACAGAATCACCCATAAAATTGGACAAATCTATGAGTAACTGTTTTCAGATGTTGGACAACAAGGATCATATAAAAGAAGGGAAGCAAATGAGGTACACTCTATGCTCTCCTTGGCTTTCTGTATGAAAGCAATTTCTGGGCCATAGTTCAGGGAGGTAAGTTCATGCAGAGCATAATGGATTTATTACCTGGAGAGACAGAGCTTGGAGATCAGGACCTCAAGGGAATGGAATTTGTAGAGCCTTGTACTAGAAAAAAGGAAGCTTCACAAAGGAGAACAACAAGAACGCTGCAGATGGATCTTAGCATTTTGAACAAAGATTAAGGCGCACAGGATGAGAGCAGATGAGGCATAACAGATAACAGCTACTCGGGATGAGATCTGTGTATTGAGTGGAAATTGCAGAGGTCATAGAATGCACAGAGACATGGGTGTTCCAACCACTCAATGCAAAGAAACCTCACTGTGCACTCCAAGAACTCAACTGAGACCTCAGAAAAGCCAAAGATGAGTTGCCTATTTTAGCCATAGAATAAAGCCTACTATAAATCTATCCTAATGCAGCTTACTTTATGCCCTGAAAGCATCAAACTAATTCTCCACTAAACTAACTGACAGAACAAAACCCAACACTCTTTAAAACAAGACAACAAAAGTCAGGCTTTTTAAAAAGTAGCTAAAATGTCTACTACACAATCAAAAATTATAGACATGAGAAGTAAGAAAATGTGATCCATTAAAAAAATAATCAATAGAAACAGATCCAGAAATGACAAAGATGTTGCAATTAGCAAACAACTATTTTAAATAGTTAGTATAAATATGTTTAAGGATTTATGAGAAAACACAGATATACTGAATGAAGAGATAACCTCAAGAGATAAGTGGACCCTACACAAAAGAATCAAACAGCAATTATATAAGTTAAAACTGATAATCGGGGCTTCCCTGGTGGCACAGTGGTTGAGAGTCTGCCTGCCGATGCAGGGCACACGGGTTCGTGCCCCGGTCTGGGAAGATCCCACATGCCGCGGAGCGGCTGGGCCTGTGAGCCATGGCCGCTGAGCCTGTGCGTCCGGAACCTGTGCTCCGCAACGGGAGAGGCCACAACAGTGAGAGGCCCGCGTATCGCAAAAAAAAAAAACAAAAAAACTGATAATCGAACAGAAATGAAAAAAGCTCTGGATGAACATAACAGCAGACTGAACCCTGAAGAAAAAACCATCAGTGAACATAAAGATAGGACAACAAAAACTATCCAAACAGAAGCACAGGCAGTGGGGTTGGGGGATGGGGTGGGGAGGCTGGAAAAATGAATAGAACCTCAGTGGCTATTGGGTAATATCAAATAGTCTAATAAAAATGTGACTGGATTTTTAGTGGGAGAGGAGAGAGATGTTACAGTAAAATAACAATAATAATAATGATAAAGATAATAATAAGTAAAACACACACACAAAAAATTGAAGAAACATGGTTGAAAATTTTCCAAACTTAATGAAAAATATCAACCCACAGACTGGAGAAGCTCAATACAGTACAATCCAAATAAACCAAAGAAAATGACGCATAATCTCATCATAGTCAAATTTCTGGAAATCAATGATGAAAAGAAATGTAGCCATATAAAAAAGACCCCAAAATGCTAAGAATTATCACTGACCTCTCATTAGAAACAGTGCAATCCAGAAGCTAATGAATTGACATATTTACAGTGCTGAAAGGGAAAATAAACACTGTCAATCTAGAATTCTACATACAGTGAAAATATTCTTCATACATAACTGAAAGCAAAATAAAGACATTTTCAGGTAAGTAAAATCTGAGATTACTCATGACCAGCAGACCTGTCCAACAGGCAGTTTTTCAGGAAGTTCTTTGAACTGAAGGAACATGATGAAAATTATAAATATTCATGAAAGACATTAAAGTAGATGTGAATAAACAGAAACATACCACATATTTCAATAAGACTCAACATCATAAAGATCTTAATTCTGAGTTAACTCACAAATGGAACGCTAACAAAAATACCAATAGAATTGTTTTTTTACGTAGACAACTTAATTATAAAGTTCAATTGGAAGGAGAAAAAACAAAAACAAGCCAGAAACAACCTGATAAAAGAAAATCAAAGGGGGAGAGGCTAGCCTATGAGATATGAGAGCATATTATAATCCTGTAAATTAAAACAGTATAATATTTACATATGAGTAGACAGAAAAGAAAGTCTACGAACAGACCCAAGTACATATAATTTGATACATGAAAAAATGCCATCTCAAATCTTAGGGGAATATGACTTTTTAATATTGAGATAACTAGATAGCCATTAGAAAAATAAAATACAATTGAATCCACCTTCAGATTACCCACCAAGATAATTTCCAAATTCATAACAGATTTAAATACAGAAAAATGAAATCATGTAAGAACTAAAAGAGAAACAGGTATATTGTTTTTAATTTGGAAAGAAGGAAAAGCTTCCTACATGACAAGTTTCAGATGCAAGAAAGAGAAAGATGGCTCTATTTGACTATACAAAATATTTTTTAAAGGGGTGGGGGGAAGGCCATATATGACAAACCCACAGCAAACATCATTCTCAATGGTGAAAAACTGAAAGCATTTCCTCTAAGATCAGGAACAAGACAAGGGTGCCCACTCTCACCACTATTATTCAACATAGTTTTGGAAGTTTTAGCCATAGCAATCAGAGAAGAAAAAGAAATAAAAGGAATCCAAATTGGAAAAGAAGAAGTAAAACTGGCACTGTTTGCAGATGACATGATACTATACATAGAAGATACCACCAGAAAACTACTAGAGCTAACCAACGAACTTAGTAAAGTTGCAGGATACAAAATTAATACATAGAAATCTCTTGCATTCCTATACACTAACAACGAAAAATCAGAAGGAGAAATTAAGGAAACAATCCCATTTACCACTGCAACAAAAAGAATACAATATGTAGGAATAAACCTACCTAAGGAGACAAAAGACCTGCATAAAGAAAACTATAAAACACTGATGAAAGAAATCAAAGACGATATAAACATATGGAGATATAAACCATGTTCTTGGACTGGAAGAATCAACACTGTGAAAATGACTATACTACCCAAAGCAATCTACAGATTCAATGCAATCGTTATCAAATTACCAATGGCATTTTTCACAAAACTAGAACAAAAAATTTTACAATTTGTATGGAAACACAAGAGACCCCGAATAGCCAAAGCAATCTTGAGAAACAAAAACAGAGCTGGAGGAATCCGGTTCCTGGACTTCTGACTATGCTACAAAGCTACAGAAATCAAGACAGTATGGTACTGGAACCAAAATAGAAATATAGATCATTGGAACAGGATAGAAAGCCCAGAGATAAACCCATGCACCTATGGTCAACTAATCTATGACAAAGGAGGAAAGGATATACAATGGAGAAAAGACAGTCTCTTCAATAAGTGGTGCTGGGAAAACGGACAGCTACATGTAAAAGAATGAAATTAGAACACTTCCTAACACCATACACAAAAATAAACTGAAAATGGATTAAAGACCTAAATGTAAGGCCAGACACCATTAAACTCTTACAGGAAAAGGTAGGTGGAACACTCTTTGACATAAATCACAGCAAGATCCTTTCTGACCCACCTCCTAGAGTAATTAAAATAAAAACAAAAATAAATAAATGGGACCTAATGAAACTTAAAAGCTTTTGCACAGCAAAGGAAACCATAAACAAGACGAAAAGACAACCCTCAGAATGGGAGAAAATATTTGCAAACGAAGCAACTGACAAAGGATTAATCTCCAAAATATACAAGCAGCTCATGCAGCTGAATATCAAAAAACCAAACAACCCAATCCAAAAATGGGCAGAAGACCTAAGTAGACATTTCTCCAAAGAAGACATACAGATGACCAACAAACATATGAAAACATGCTCAACATCACTAATCATTAGAAAAATGCAAATCAAAACTACCATGAGGTATCACCTCACACCGGTCAGAATGGCCATCATCACAAAATCTGCAAACAATAAATGCTGGAGAGGGTGTGGAGAAAAGGGAACCCTCTTGTACTGCTGGTGGGAATGTAAATTGATACAGCCACTATGGAGAACAGTATTGAGGTTCCTTAAAAAACTAAAAGTAGAACTACCATATGACCCACCTATCCCACTACTGGGCATATACCCAGAGAAAACCATAATTCAAAAAGAAACATGTACCCAGTGTTCGCTGCAGCACTATTTACAATAGCCAGGACTTGGAAGCAACCTAAATGTCCATCAATAGAGGAATGGATACAGAAGATATGGTACATACATACAATAGGATATTACTCAGCCATAAAAAGGAAAGAAATTGAGTCATTTGTAGTGATATGGATGAACCTAGACTCTGTCATACAGAGTGAAGTAAGTCAGAAAGAGAAAAACAAATACCATATATTAATACATATATATGGAATCTAGAAAAATGCTAGTGATGAACCTAGTGGCAGGGCAGGAGTACAGATGGAGATGTAGAGAATGGACTTGTGGACACAGGGTGGGAAGGGGAGTGTGGGACGAATTGAGAGAGTAGCACTGACATATATACACTACCGTGTGTAAAACAGATAACTAGTGGGAAGCTGCTGTATAGCACAGAGAGATCATCTCGGTGCTCTGTGATGACCTAGAGGGGTGGGATAGGGAGGATGGGAGGGAGGGCCAAGAGGGAGGGGATATAGGTATACATACAGTTGATTCACTTCGTTGTATAGCAGGAACTAACACAACATTGTAAAGCAATTATAATCTAATAAAGATGTAAAAAAAAAAAAAAGGAGAAAAAAACTTTTACATTAAAAAAATAAGAAAAACTGAAAACCAAGTGACCAAGCTGGGCCACGTGGCTGATCGCAAGCTCTGCCTGTGTGATCCATCTGGGCTGGCGGGCTTTAGGGCCCTGACGGAGGTGGGTAACAAGTTCTCAGCTTCGACCAGCTAAGAACTGATGGTCGACCTCTCACCTCTCACACACACTGGGAACTCACCTTTGACTCACAAACCCTTCCCTGCAGAGTAATTCCTTATCTCAAAACACATTTAGGAGTCAGCTGCTTTACCTGGCAATCCCTGCCAACTGGTCTTAAAGAAAGGAGAATTCACAGCAGCTTGAGGGAGTGGCAAAAATCTGGGCTTCCTGGTCAGACGCACCAAGATTTGAGTCTCAGCTTCCACACCATCTAGTTATATGACCTTCGTTTGAAGATGACAGAGTAGAAGGATGTGCACCTACTCATTGCGAGAGCACCAGAATCACAACTAACTGCGGAACAATGATCGACAAGAAGACTGGAACTCACCAAAAAAGATACCCCATATCCAAAGACAAAGGAGAAGCTGCAATGAGACAGTACGAGGGGCATAATCACAATAAAATCAAATCCCATGACCGCTGAGCGGGTGACTCAAAAACTGGAGAACAATTATACCAAAGAGGTCCACCCACTGGAGTGAAGGTTCTGAGCCCCATATCAGGCTTCCCAACCTGGGGATCTGGCAATGGGAGGAAGCATTCCAGAGAATCAGACTTTGAAGACTAACAGGATTTGACTGCAGGACTTCTACAGGACTAGGGGAAACAGAGACTCCACTCTTGGAGGACACACACAATGTAACATGCACATCAGGCTCCAGGAGGAAGGGGCAGTGACCCCATAGGAGACTGAACCAGACCTACCTGCTAGTGTTGGAAAGTCTCCTGCAGAGGCAGGGCAGGGGGTGGCTGTGGCTCACCACAGGGACAAGGACACTGGCAGCAGAAGTTTTGGGAAGTACTCCTTGGTGTGAGCCCTCCCAGAGTCCACCATTAGCCCCACCAAAGAGCCTGTAGCCTCCAGTGCTGGGTCACCTCAGGCCAAACAACCAACAGGGAGGGAACTCAGCCCCACCCATCAGCAGACAAGTGGATTAAAGTTTTACTGAGCTCTGCCCACCAGAGCAACACCCAGCTCTACCGACCACCAGTCCCTCCCATCAGGAAGCTTGCACAAGCCTCTTAGATACCCTCATCCACCAGAAGGAAGACAGCAGAAGCAAGAAGAACTACAATCCTGCAGCCTATGGAACAAAAACCACATTCACAGAAAGATACACAAGATGAAAAGGCAGAGGACTATGTACCAGATGAAGAAACAAGATAAAACCCCAGAAAAACAACTAAATGAAGTGGAGACAGGCAATTTTCCAGAAAATAAAATTGAGAATAATGATAGTGAAGGTGATCCAGGTCCTTGGAAACATAATGGAGGCAAGGTTGAGAAGATGCAAGAAATGTTTAAGAAAGATCTAGGAGAATTAAAGAAAAAACAAACTAAGATAAACAATACAATAACTGAAATGAAAAATACACTAGAAGGAATCAATAGCAGAATAACTGGGGCAGAAAAATGGATAAGTGACCTGGAAAAGAGAATAGTGGGATTCACTGCCACAAACAGAATAAAGAAAAAAGAATGAAAAGAAATGAAGACAGCCTAAGATACCTTTGGGACAACATTAAATGCAACAACATTCACATTATAGGGGTTCCAAAAGGAGAAGAGAGAGAGAAAGGACCCAAGAAAATATTTGAAGAGATTATAGTTGAAAACTTCCCTATCATGTGAAAGGAAATAGCCATGCAAGCCCAGAAAGTGCAGAGAGTCCCAGGCAGGATAAACCCAAGGAGAAACACACCAAGACACATAGTAATCAAATGGACAAAAATTAAAGACAAAGAAAAATTATTAAAAGCAACAAGGGCAAAATGACAAATAACATACAAGGGAACTCCTATAAGGTTAACAGCTGATTTCTCAGCAGAAACTCTACAAACCAGAAAGGAGTGGCACGATACATTGAAAGTGATGAAAGGATAGAACCTACAAGCAAGATTACTCTACCTGGCAAGGATCTCATTCAGATTCTACAGAGAAATCAAAAGCTTTACAGACAAGCAAAAGCTAGGAGAACTCAGCACCACCAAACAAGCTCTACAACAAATGCTAAAGGAACTTCTCTAAGTGGGAAACACAAGAAAAGGACCTACAAAAACAAACCCAAAACAATTAAGAAAATGGTAATATCAACATACATACCAATAGTTACCTTAAATGTAAATGGATTAAATGCTCCAACCCAAAGACACAGGCTCGCTGAATGGATACAAAAACAAGGCACACATATATGCTGTCTACAAGAGACCCACTTCAGACCTAGGGACACATACAGCCTGAAAGTGAGGGGATCGAAAAAGATATTCCATGCAAATGGAAATCAAAAGAAAGCTGGAGTAGCAATACTCATGTTGGATAAAACAGACTTTAATATAAAGAATGTTACAAGAGACAAGGAAGGACACTACATGATGATCAAGGGATCAATCCAAAAAGAAGATATAACAATTATAAATATATATGCACCCAACATAGGAGCACCTCAATACATAAGGCAACTGCTAAAAGCTATAAAAGAGGAAATCAACACTAACACAATAATAGTGGAGGATTCTTAACACCTCACTTACACCAATGGACAGATCATCCAGACAGAAAATTAATAAGGAAACACAAGCTTTAAATGACACAATAGACCAGACAGATTTAATTGATATTTATAGGACATTCCATCCAAAAACAGCAGATTACACTTTCTTCTCTACTGCACACAGAACATTCTCCAGGATAGATCACATCTTGTGTCACAAATCAAGCCTCAGTATACTGAAGAAAATTGAAATCATATACCTTCTCTGACCACAATGCTATGAGATTAGAAATCAATTACAGAGAAATAAAAAACGTAAAAAACACAAACACATGGAGGCTAAACAATATGTTACTAAATAACCAAGAGATCACCGAGGAAATTTTAAAAATCCTAGAGACAAATGACAGTGAAAACACGACAACCCAAAACCTATGAGATGCAGCAAAAGCACTTCTAAGAGGGAAGTTTATAGCAATACAATACAACCTCAAGAAAAAAGAAAAATCTTAAAACAATCTAACCTTACACCTAAAGGAACTAAAGAAAGAAGAACAAACAAAACCCAAAGTTAGTGGAAGGAAAGAAATCATACAGATCAGAGCAGAAATAAATAAAATAGAAACAAAGAAAACAATAGAAAAGATCAATAAAACTAAAAGCTGGTTCTTTGAGAAGATAAACAGATAAACAAAACTGATAAACTTTTAGCCAGACTCATCAAGAAAAAGAGGGAGAGGACTCAAATCAATAAAATCAGAAATGAAAAAGGAGATGTTACAATGGACACTGCAGAAATACAAAGCATCATAAGAGACTGGTACAAGCAACTCTATGCCAATAAAATGGACAACCTGGAAGAAATGGACAAATTCTTAGCAAGGTAAAACCTTCCAAGACAGAACCAGGAAGAAACAGAAAATATGAACAGACCAATCACAAGTAATGAAATTGAAACTGTGATTAAAAATTTTCCGGGGCTTCCCTGGTGGCGCAATGGTTAAGAATCCGCCTGCCAATGCAGGGGACACCAGTTCGAGCCCTGGTCCGGGAAGACCCCACATGCTGTGGAGCAAATAAGGCCGTGTGCCACAACAACTGACCCTGCGCTCCAGACCCCACGAGCCACAACTACTGAGCCCGCGCATCACAACTACTGAAGCCCGCACACCTAGAGCCCGTGCTCTGCAACAAGAGAAGCCACCGCAGTGAGAAGCCCATGCACCACAACAAAGAGTGGTCCCCACTCACCACAACTAGAGAAAGCCCGTGTGCAGCAACGAAGACCCAACACAGCCAAAAAAATTTTTAAATAATTAAAAATAAATAAAAATGAAATAAAAATCTTCCAACAAACAAACAAAAAGGACCAGATGGCTTCACAGGTGAATTCTATCAAACATTTAGAGAAGATCTAACAGCCATCCTTCTCAAACTCTTCCAAAAATTTGCAGAGGAAGGAACACTCCCAAACTCATTCTACGAGGCCACCATCACCCTGATACCAAAACCAGAGATACTACAAAAAAAGAAAATTATAGACCAATATCACTGATGAATATAGATGCAAAAATCCTCAACAAAATACTAGCAAACAGAATCCAACACCACATTAAAAGGATGATACACCATGATCAAGTGTGATTTATCCCAGGGATGCAAGGATTCTTCAGTATATGCAAATCAATCAATGTGATACACCATATTAACAAATTGAGGAATGAAAACCATATGATCATCTCAATAGATGCAGAAAAAGCTTTTGACAAAATTCAATACCATTTATGATAAAAACTCTCCAGAAAGTGGGCATAGAGGGAAACTACCTCAACATAATAAAGGCCATATATGACAATCCCACAGCAAACATCATTCTCAATGGTGAAAAACTAAAAGTATTTCCTCTAAGATCAGGAACAAGACAAGGATGTCCACTCTCCCCACTATTATTCAACATAGTTTTGGAAGTCCTAGCCATGGCAATCAGAGAAGAAAAAGAAATAAAAGGAATACAAATTGGAAAAGAAGAAGTAAAACTGTCACTATTTGCAGATGCCATGATACTGTACATACATAATCCTAAAGATGCCACCAGAAAACTACTAGAGCTAACCAACGAATTTGGTAAAGGATACAAAATTAACGCACAGAAATCTCTTGCAATCCTATACACTAACAATGAAAGATTCAAAAGAGAAATTAAGGAAATAATGCCATTCACCATTGCAGCACAAAGAATAAAATACTTAGGAATAAACTTACCTAAGGAGACAAGAGACCTGTACTCAGAAAACTAGAAGACACTGATCAAAGAAATCAAAGATGACACAAACAGGTGGAGAGATATACCACATTCTTGGATTGGAAGAAGTAATACTGTGAAAATGACTATACTATCCAGAGCAATCTACAGATTCAATGCAATCCCTATCAAATCATCAATGGCATTTTTTACAAAACTAGAACAAAAAATCTTAAAATTTGTATGGAGACACAAAAGACCCCGAATAGCCAAAGCAGTCTTGAGGGAAAAAAACTCAGCTGGAGGAATCAGACTCCCTGACTTCAGACTATACTACAAAGCTACAGTAATCAAGACAGTATGATACTGGAACAAAAACAGAAATACAGATAAATGGAACAGGAAAGAAAGACCAGAAATAAACCCATGCACATATGGTCAACTAATCTATGACAAAATAGGCAAGGATATACAGCAGAGAAAAGACAGTCTCGTCAATAAGTGGTGCTGGGAAAACTGGACAGCTACATGTAAAAGAATGAAATCAGAACACTCCCTAACACCATACACAAAAATAAGCTCAAAATGGATTAAAGACCTAAATGTAAGACCGGGCACTATAAAGCTCTTAGAGGAAAACACAGGCAGAACACGCTTTGACATAAATCACAGCAAGATCTTTTCTGACCCACCTCCTAGAGTAATGGAAATAAAAACAAAAATAAACAAATGGGACCTAATGAAACTTAAAAGCCTTTTCACAGCAAAGGAAACTATAAACAAGACGAAAAGACAACGCTCAGAATGGGAGAAAATATCTGCAAATGAATCAATGGACAAAGGATTAATGTCCAAAATATATAAACAGGTCATGCAGTTCAATGTTAAAGAAACAAACAACCCAATCAAAAAATGGGCAGAAGCCCTAAATAGACATTTCTCCAAAGAAGACATACAGATGGCCAAGAAGCACATGAAAAGCTGCTCAGCATCACTAATATTAGAGAAATGCAAATCAAAACCACAATGAGGTATCACCTCACACCAGTTGGAATGGGCATAATCAGAAAATCTACAAACAACAAATGCTGGAGAGGGTGTGAAGAAAAGGGAACCCTCTTGCACTGTTGGTGGGAATGTAAATTGATAAAACCACTATGGAGAACAGTATGGAGGTTCCTTAAAAAACTAAAAATAGAACAACCATATGACCCAGCAATCCCACTACTGGGCATATACCCAGAGAAAACCATAATTCAAAAAGACACATGCACCCCAATGTTCATTGCAGCACTATTTACAATAGCCAGGTCATGGAAGCAACCTAAATGCCCATCGACAGACGAATGGATAAAGAAGATGTGGTACATATATACAATGTAATACTATTCAGCCATAAAAAGGAACGAAATTGGGTCATTTGTAGAGACGTGGATGGAACTAGAGACTGTCATACAGAGTGAAGTAAGTCAGAAAGAGAAAAACAAATATTGTATATTAACACATATATGTGGAATCTAGAAAAATGGTACAGATGAACTGGTTTGCAAAGCAGAAATAGAGACACAGATGTGGAAAACAAACGTATGGACACCAAGGGGAGGAAGCGGGGCGGGGGTGGGGATGAATTGGGAGATTGGGATTGACACATATACACTAATATGTATAAAACAGATAACTAATAAGAACCTGCTGTATAAAAAAAAAGAAAGTAAAATTCAAAAAATAATAAAATAAAATACCCCTCCACCCCTACCACATTCTATCCACAGGATCCTTTCAAAGGCCCTTTCTTGCTTTAAACCCATTCTTGATGGGCTTAAAAATCCTCTATTAGTGATAAATTCCTCTTAGATCCAGGGCAAATTTCTGTACCAAAGTCTCTACAATATAGTCATATCATATAATTACATTTCAATATAATCATATTTTTAAAGATAGGTTTAAAACACTTTATATAAGAATGACCAGTAAGCATATGAAAAGATGCCCAGCATCCCTAGTCATCAGGAAAGTTTTTTAAACATTGATTCTACTAAGTGTTGACAAGAAAAACTAGAATTCTCATACGCTGATGGGAATGCAAAATGGCACAGCATCTTTGGGACACACTTTGACAGTTTCTTGCATAGTTAAACTATATACTTACCATACAACCCAGACAACCCACTCCTAGGTATTTACCCAAGAGAACTGAAAACATATATACATATAAAGATTTATATATGAATGTTCATAGCAGCATTATTCATAATTCATAAATTCATAAAAACTGGTAACAACCTAAATGTCTATCGACTGATGAATGGACAAATAAATATCATATAGCCATACAATGGAATACTTCTCAGCAATAAAAAGGAACAAACTACTGATTCATGCTACAACATGGATGAATCTCAAAAGTATTATTCTGAGTGAAAGAAGCCAGACTCAAAAAGCTACACACTGTATGGTTCCAAGTATATGACCTTCCAGAATCAGATGGGTGGTTATCTGGGGCAGGGAGGAGGGGAGAGGGTTGACTACAAATTGGCACAAGGGAATTTGGGGGGATGCTGGAAGCATCTTGAGTGTAGTGGTGGTTACACAACAGTATCCAATAGCTAAAACTCATCAAAATGTTCAGCTATGATGGGTGAATTTTATTGTATGCAAATTGTGCCTTAATAAAGCTGTTATAAAATTTTAAAACATTTAAAAAAAACAAAAGTGACCACACTGGGGCAAATGCAACTTATATCAAAAAAAAAAACAAAAACACTAGTCTCCATAAGTATAAAAGGGCTCTTTAAAAAAAATTTGTAGCACAAAAGACAACCCAATAAAAATACAGGGCAGCAGATGTGAACAAATAAATTCACAGATAAAGAAACATTTCATAAACATATGAAATGACCTTTACCTCACTCCTAACGGGAGAAACACAAATTAAAACAACACTGATATACTATTTCCCAGCAAAGCCCATGAGTCTAATCATAAACCCTTTGGGTGAGGCTACAGGAAAACATTTGCTCTGATTCTTAGCTGGCAGATACGCAAAATGGCAACCTCTAGTAAAACTACGTTTGCGTTTATACCACCCACATTTCCTTATCTTTATCCTGAATTCTATTTTTAACTGGAAACACTTTAGATACTCCTTTCATCATCATCCCCACACTTCTAGGTAGAAGCAATATAATCCCGTGTTTGACTTGTCTATTGCTACAGGACAGTGGGGAGGACACTTAGAACTCTGCTCAGTAACTCATGCCCAGAGGGTTTTCAAATGCTGATTGATCAGGGTTACATAACCTGAGCTTATCAAGGCCAAGACCCCAGTGAGAAATGTCAAAACAAATACCCTGGATTTTCCAGCCTCTCGCACCTCTCCTGATAACTATGGAATACAGGTTGTTCTGGTGATGCCAGGAGTTTAAGAAGGGAGAGGGTTATATAAAAGATATTTTATAGCAGGGATCAGCAAACTATGGCCTGTAGGCCAAATCCAGGCAGCAGCCTGCCCCCCCATTTTTGGAAAGAGAGTTTTACTGGAACATAGCCATGCTCATTTGTTTACATATTGTTTATGGCTGCTTTTATGCTACAAATGGCAGAACTGACTGGTTGTAACAGAAACTGGCCCACAAAGGCTAAAATGTTTACTACCTGGCCCTTTACAGAAAAAGTAGGCCAACCCCTCCTCTAAAGGAGGGAGTTGAACCTTGTAAAATCCTGGGACAGTTTAGTTCTGCAAGCAGGTCCTTTTGCATTGCATCTCCTACTATCATGATATCAGCAAGCAACCAAAGGTCAGGCGGGTCTCTAGCGTTTATATGGCCGAACGGTCAAAGCAGAGCCACCCAGCCAGCAGAATCTCAGGAGACAAGTGTCTTCAGAGGCACCAAGCCACAATACAGACACCCAACACTGGCTCGCCCTCCTAACAAGATGTGGCACTTGGAGTGTGATCCTGGGGACTTTCAACCTCGGACCTCTGAACACAGGGACAGTTATGTTACCAACCATATAACTAATTGAAATAAACCTTGCAAAGAAATACCCTCCTCTCCAAGGGACTGGGCTTTCAACTCTACCCCAGAAGGAGTAAATAACAACAGCAAATACAGACACAGGACTTTGGGAATGTGAGAACTGAGAGGCAAGTGACCTGACACACACACACACACACACACACACACACACACGCTCTCCCCCAGGCACCAATGAGTCCCTCAACTTGCTCTCACTCCCATCTCTAAACCCTTGTCTCTTTCACCTGCTGGCCTAGCTCGCCAGTGGCGTTCAGTCTCCTGCACACAAAGCCCCCCACAGAGGAAACCTCCTGCCTTGGTCATTCTGCTGCTAAACATGCTCCCCTTGCATTCTAGCTCATGGATCTGCACGCGAGGGAGGGAAGACGGCAGGCTTCGGGGCTGAGGGTCACTGCACCAGGTGCTGCGTGAGAGCTCTGGGGGCTTGTGGCCCCGGCCGTGCTGCTCCCCTGATGACTGCCCGATGCCTCCTCTACCCTGGCCTCTGAGAAGGTGGCTGTGTCCACCCACCACAGGCAGTCACTGGTCCGGGGATACTGAGCTCTGTGAAACTGGCCCGGGTGTGCCCTGCTTTCTTAAGGGCTTAGGCAAGATCTTCGAGGTATCTGAACTTACACGGCAAGTTGATTTTCATTAGTCCCCAGTCCCTGTTGTTGCCTTCCCTCCAGCAATGGCAAAAAGGCCCAGGTCTTCTGAGTGTGAGCTCCTAGTCACCTCCCGCTTCTCCTAACATCCCTAACTGATGTGTGAACGTGCTGATTATGACTCTGCTCAGCTACACTCTTCACTGGTGTTAGGAGAGGCTGGTTGCAGGATGCACTGGGGCCTAACCACGTCTCAAAGAGCAGCTGCTTTTGAGGAAATGGTGGGAGGAGTCTTCCGGTGGGTTTTCTACCAGCTCCACTCAGCAGGGAGTGAATACAAAGGGACCCCTGGTCCCCAAACCAGATCCCAGCCTTCAGTTCAATGCCGTCCATCTCAGCAGCAAAGACCAAGAGTCATTTCCCCCACACCTGTGACTGGGAAAACATGACCTTGAATTTAGGTCTTTAACCATGGTAAACCAGAAGGCCAGATAATAAAGGTTGTCTGTTACAGAAGATACCTCTGGATTTATTAGTACATCTGGAGCTCAGCTGTGTGTGTGTGTGTCTCAGTCTCTCTCTTACTTCCCTCAGTCAATCCTCAGACATCCAGCAGCCCACACCCCTGCTATCTCCCTCAGCACCGCCATCTTTATGTCTCCTAGCCATCACAAGACTGAGAAAGGTGTGGGCAGCTTTACAAAATGAAACTAAGTCCTTGCCAGTGAAAACATTAGAATCCAGTCCTGCCAGAGCTCCTCCCTCTTCCTGACAGGCTTCTTGAGTGGGTCATTACGCCTGAGAGTAATTACTGTACAAGTTCACCTTTATGGTCATAGAGCAAATGTCTCCTCTGGTCCTCTCGGAGCTGAAATTATTATTTTCTAATTTTTTGTAATCATTTTTATTCGAGTATAGTTGCTTTACAATGTTGCGTTAGTTTTAAAGTTACTGTTCTTGTCTCTGTTACATGGCAGGTGATGTGAGGACCTGACCCATCGCTGATGCAGGTAGGCCTCATCCCCCTGGGCCAGCCATTCCCACCTCATGATCGCCACACTGCCGCCATCCCTCCGCTCCCTGGTGCCTCACTGACCTCTCCCACACTGACCACACTGCTGAGGTGGGAGAGGACTGCCTCGTCACTAACGTTCCAACATTCTAAATTGGTCCCTCCAAAATCCATTTGCTGAAGCCCTTACCCCCAATATGTCTACATTTAAAGATATGGCTTTTAGGAGGTAATTAAGGTTAAATGAGGTCATAAGGACTGTAAGAGTGAGCTCCTAATTTGATAAGATTGGTGTCCTTATAAGAGGAAGAGGCACCAAAACTCTCTCTCTTCCTCCGCTGTGTGAGGACACAGTGAGGAGGCAGCAGTTTGCAATCCACAAAGCGAGGTCTCATCAGAAACCAACCCTGCTGGCACCTTGACCTTGGACTTCTAGCCTCAAGAACTGTGAGAAAATAAATTTCTGTTGTTTAAGCCACCCAGTCTGTGGTATTTTGTTACAGCAGCTTGAGCTGACTAATATAATCCCAAACAGGTTGGACTTGCCTTGTCACGTGTTAAGTTTGTGGCCCTCTTTCCTCAGTTCCTTACAGTCCTTCCTACAAGATGTTCAGAGATGCCCCACTGGAAGCAAAGTCTGAGGCACTAGGGGAGGAGCATCAAGTGTTGTTGCCCACCGCACCCTGCCCACCAGGCCCTGAACAGTCTCAGCTGGCATTCCCTGATGCCTCTTGACTATTTTCTCAGAAGGCCCAATTAGTCACCACCCAGAAAGGGTCCAGTCCTTGTCTTGAACTGCTAACAATCCTTCCTGGGAAGACAGTGCTGGACTCTGCAGAAGCCTCATTCCACAGGGATGGCTCTTCTCATTTAAAGGTCTCTTCCCTTGGGTGTCTCTGTGTTTCTCACTCTAACTTTCCTGTCTCTTTATTTTTTAAATATATTTTCTTTATTCTCTCTCTGCCCCATTCTTAAGGTCTGCCTTTGTCTCTTACTCCTTATCATTCCCTTTTCTGCTCTTTTCCTTTCTTTCACCCTTAATATTGAAGTATGGTTTTTAATTATTTTTAACTTAACGAATAAGATTTCTTCTCAAGGATTAATTTGCTAAGTAAATTAGTCAAATGTTATATGTCTCTTCTTGTATGAAAACAAATAAGTAAATGAAAACCAAATTAATATAACTTTTCTAATCCTTGACTATTCTTTTTTATAGGGTGCACCACTAACTAACGTTTGTTGGTACCACAAGGGGGCAGTGCAATCAAGCAGATCATTTAACCCCAGCAGTTACAGTACCAGGAGTCAGAGGAGGTGGCCAGGGGCTTCCTCCTGGAGAAAAGGACGGCCAGAACGCAGCAACTGCTTGCTCTCGTCACTTGGGAAGAGTCAGGACAGGCAAAGAGCATGGAGAAAGATTTAACAAACTTCCTGACTAATCGGTTTTCATACCTATGAAGTGAGTTTATACCCCACTACAGGAACTTAAGAAGTTCACTCTGGCTCAAAAGTCTGTTTCGTTGAAAATCAAGAAGTAGGGAAAGGTGGTGTGATCAAGAATGACTTCAAATCTTTGAATATGGTTGACCAGAAAGACCTGGCGATTTGGTTATAAACATGCTGACTTTGCGGTAGGGAATGGCCAAAAGGAAATATCTACCTAACATCTATTAATCTGTGCCTAGTGCTCAGAAAACGAATGAGGAAAAGAGATACAGAAGCCACATACATGGAGCGCGTAATGTTCTGCAGTCTCCATCCTGATGATGTATGCAGGGCTCTGCGTGGCAGCACTCCCAACTTCTATCTGCCTGAGCTGAGATCCAATATGTGCCTGTCCTAACTCTCATCTGTGAGTGACAAAAACTCAATTCAAATCAGAATCAGTAAAAAGGGAATTTATTGGCTACTGTAAGTAAAGAGTCTAGAGAAGTGCTAAGCAATAGAAATATAATGTGAACACATATATAATTTTAAAATTGTTAATAGACACATTTTAAAGTTAAAAGATCCAGGTGAAATTCACTTTAATAGTATACTTTATGAATCCAATATATCTATAATTATCCTACTTTCAACATTTAATTAGAAAGTTAAAATTATTTGAGATATTTTACTCTTTTTCTTTAACACACAAAGTCTTCAAAATCTGGTGTCTATCTTACATCTCCAGGACATATCAAATTGGACTAGCTATATTTCAAGTGCTCACACGTGCTAGTGGTTACCATGTTAGACAGCACAGGCCTAGAGCTAGACCTTCAGGTTTAGCTACATCCAGGCATTCAACAGTGTGGTTTGGGCTCTCTCTCAGCTTTGCTTTTCTTTGCATATTGGGCTCATCCTCTCCAAAAAGAGAGATACCTTCATTTGGCCAGGCAAGATGACCCACAAGTAATTCCAACTTATATTGTGTTTGTAGCTCACAGTATCAGAGGAAAAGACAACATTGTTCTGATACCATTGTTTGGTTCTGCTGATAATCCATAACCAATCACTGAGGCCAGGGGAACAGGGCCAACTCCAACCTACCTACATTGTCTACAATAGTTCTGGCAAACAAGGCTCTGACTGCACAAGCCTGGTCACATGCTCCTCTCTGGAGCTGGGGGTGGAATGAGGGGACCGATCAGACCCACATGAATCACACAGAATCACAGAAGATGGGTCCCCAAAGGAAGAGATGTAGCACAAATCACATATATCCATTTAACTACCACTGTGGGCTTAAACTGCCCAAGATCTTGGACTCAGTGACAAGGCAAGGGGAATTAGGAAGGTCAGTACTAAAAGCTGACTTGACTACCAGTTCCTCTTTTTCGGCTTACACCATAATCGTGTCCAGAAGATGAATTCCCACTGGATTCCCATTCCTGACCTGCAGGTCCTTTTAAGCAGCTTCTCAACACCTGTGGCTGGATCTCTCTCATGCCAACCTGCATGGGATTCCTCAGAGAACCTAATCAACCCCACTCCTCCATTCAGCCCCTGGACCTTAGATTCAATTCTGACCGTTTGCCCATCCTTTCTCCCTTGTGGATTGGTGCTGCAGCCTGGAGGTCAGGCTTTGCTCTGGTTCTCAGGACCAGCACTTTCAGGCTCAGCTTTTTCACACAACTCTCCTTGCCCTTGAGAGACAACTTCAGTTCTCATGGCTCTCCCCTGACACTGAACAACAGCAGCAGCAATGAAAATAATGCCAGGACAGGCTGTATAGTACAGAGAATAAGACCCTAGACTCTGGAAAAACTGAAGCTGGGACTCAAATCCCAGCTCTGCCCCTTAGTGACTCTATGATGTTAAATAAGTAATTTAGTTTTTCTATGCCTCAATGTTCTCGTCTTCAAAATGCAGATAAAACGGACCTGTTCACCAGGCTTGTGTTGGAAATCAGATATGTAAACATGAGTGAAATGCTTAGAAGAGTCCATATGCGAGTATCATGGAGGGTGCGATCAGGGAAGCAGAGCCATATGACTAATAATGGAATAAGGGTTTCCCTTACACAACTGTGGGGAAATCTGGATAAGTAAAGGTCTGCAAGGGGAACGCTGGAGGATGAGAGAAAAATCACTTATTAGGAACCACAAAGGAAAGCTGACGAAGAAGACCAGTGCTGAGAAGGCTGCCTCTGAAATCTGCTGGAGGAGTTAGGTCAGGAGAGTAGGCCGATGGGGAAGAAACTCGAGACCAAAGCTGAGGAAAGCAAGGAAAACTGGAACCCACGACTGCCTCTCACAGCGTTTAACCACACAGTGCTGGTGACCAGAAAAAGAAGCGGGTGCCTTCGCCGAGCAGCATGTACCTACCTGAACCAGAAGAAGCTGAAGGAGAGCTGCAGGGAGCAGGAGCCGCCCCAGTCACAGCTGAGGCTTGACTCCAGTGAAGTCAAAACAGCGCGAGGTACCCTTCTTCTACGCCCTGCACCAACCCGCCCAGCACGCGAGCTGCCGCGTCACTTCCGGCTTCCAAATCTCGCGTGGATTTCTCCTCGGGCAGCCCTAACCCACAACCAGGCAAGGAAGGAAGCCTGGGGCGATGGTCCCAGCTGAGCACAACTGTCCAAGTGTGAAACCACCACAAAGTGTTAACTAGTGTTGTTATTCCTGCTGCCGTATTGTGTATGGGTCTTGTGTCGTTATCATTTACTGCTTATGTTACACTCCACGAGAGTGTAAGTCCCTTAGGTCGTCTTAGGATAACCACATTATACATAATTTACAAAAGTTGTCACATACACGTTATTTAAACCACGTAACAACCCAGTTGCGAAGGCAAGGGAGGTTTATGACCCACAGAAATGTTACAGAGCTGCAGGTCGCCTGATTCCAAGGCCAGGGCGCCCCACTCCTCTCCCGCCACACGGTGGCAGCACAGTGCACAGTGTGGGCGCTCGGTGATGTATATTGACTCGCTTTTAATTCCCAGGTGTACATCAATTAAACAGGAATGTGGTATGCCGTGACACAGTGAAACTGGTTTTCATGGGAGGTTTATGGAATCAGTGTTATTACTAACCCGTCACACCTCAGAAGCCTGCGGAAACCCAAATGTGGAATTTTTAAGCGGTGCAGTTCCTACAATTTGCAGCAGGTGTCACCCGAGAGCTACTGAACAATCAATGCCTGGACCTGACAGTATCAAGAGAAAGAACCACTGTAATAACGCACATCACGTAATGCAGGACACCGCCTACATTTCGACCTGGACTGAACAATACAAAATAAAAACAAAAAAGCAAAACCACTGCACCGTTTCACATTACACTGCAGATAACAGCTGTTTAGCAGATTATTTCTCCTCACTCTACCCTCCTCCCTTTGACTATCAATCAGGAAGTGTCTATAGGACAACAGCTGTGTGCTAAGCGCTGGGGAGTGACAGAATGTTAAAGTAGATTTTTCAAAGGTAGTCCTTGTTCAGTTGTTTTGATATTCCCCAAGTCCTTATGATTTTCACTCAGATTTGGAATCTTCTTTCTCTATGCAATGCTACCCCTAATAGCACACTGTCCTCTCCCTGCCTCCTTTGCTCTTTTCCAGAATCAACAGTCATAAAGAACTTGACTGTCCCTAGGTCTGAACAAGCCCTTTCAGGCCTATATAAGATCATGGGAGATAATAACCTTATATTTTGTTTTACCTTTTGTACTTTTCAAAATATTTTTCATTGTGTGATCTCATTTGAAATTTATAACTACATTGTACAATGACTAGGGCAGATATTATTGTACTTGTCTCAGAAAAGTGGAACTAGGCTGGAGAGGTTAAGTCAATTGACCAGGTTGCACAGGTCGTCAGCCAAGTACTGTTTCTTCTGAATCCAAGTCCAGAACACACTCTGCTGTTGTGGAAGTGGAACCAGAGTCTTATGTACATATTAGTATAACTTATGAATGCTCCATCCTAGGTAAATTTTGACTGAAAAATGATAGTTTCAAATGTCTCAATAGCCATAAAACCGTAATCTCCAGTTTATCTAAAATAATTTTAAACATGGAACTTTCTGGTTAATTCAAAGTGCCATGCATATCTATGATTTGATACGGCTGGGGTGACTTTCCTAATACTGATTTATGCTAATTTCTAGAACATAAGTTTCTTTGAGGAAAGAAACTTTGTTTTGTTTATTGTTGCATCTCCAGCACCTAGAAGAGTCCCTGGCACATAGTAAATGCTTAATAAATATTTGTTGAAAAAAATGATGAATGAAATCCTGAAAAAAGCAAAGGGGAAAGGAACACAAGTGAAAATGTGTTCTGTGCCATTACATAATTCAGCTTTCTATATTTTCCTGTCACTTCTGGTATGGAGGTAAATATCTTCCATTTTATATCTTAATCTATTCAATAAACAGAACTACAGAACGAGAAAATGAGACTTTTAGCAGTAGGAAATTCTGCCTTTTCCCTGAGCCCTTGTCATCTCCCCAGCATTCATAAATGCCATACTCAAATATTAAAGTTCTTCATGATCATTCTCCAGATCAGAATCTTGTATCCAAAGTCAAAGGTCCCACCCCCCCAAAGGTATTGTTTTCCAAGTTTTGTCCATCAAATGTCTTCCTGAGTTTTTGAGAAGGACATAGTCCAGTGAAAAAACAAGTATGCTTCCCAGTAGTCGCATACTTGAATTGTGTCCCATCTCATCCCACTATCAAATTGCTCCAGAAACACACCCCAAACCTGCGCCATAAGGAGGTTGGAACCAGTGCATCAGCACCAGAGGCTGAAGAGCGCTCTAGGGTCCCATGGAACATCTCAGCTAGGTCATTCAATGATTTCTACATTGGGAGGCAAGACAGCATTCCACGGCACTTGCCTGGTGGGCTAGGGTGTTACTATTACCATCCACTCTCTTCAAACAAACTGGGTCCCCATTTCTGTTACTACATAGAACTCATCTAACTATATACTCTCAAGTCATCTTATTCTATGTCAGAACTATCTCTCAAAGTGGGACCCTCTTTTCTATCCCCACTTTCTGACTCTAGTTCCGTTTCTCAGCATTCCTTACCTGAATCACTGAAATAACCCCTAACTCATTTCTAAAGGTTAGTTTCTCCACCATTTTGTCTTTCTATAATATAGGTCTTATCACTTCACTTTCTGCTTTCAAACCTTATGGTGCTCCAGTTCTTAAAGAATAAAGACCCAAAATTTAGCAAGGCATATAAAGCCCCTGAATCCCGGCCCTAAGCTATCTAAATTCCTGCTCTTTTTCAATAACCACCCATACACAACACTACCTGCTATTCCTCAAAATTAATAGGTACTTCTAGCACCTCTGGCCCAATCCTTTGATTATTCTGCTTTCTGTGCCTGGAATGTGCTTTCCTCCCTCATTGAATGCCTGGAAATGCTCATTACTCAGGGCCCAGTTCTAAAAAATCGCCTTAATGTACCATATGTTATTGCTGGTAGGGTAACCTGCTATATAATATTTCTAGGCAATAACTTGGCAAAAAAATCAAAAGGTTAAAAATTAATATCTTTGACCCAATTATTTGCCATATCTATATGTTCTAGGGAAACAAACTCAAAAAATTATCCACAGGGGATTACCTGGCAGTCCAGTGATTAGGACTTCGCATTCTCATTGCTGAGGGCCCCGGTTCTATCCCTGGTCGGGGAACTAAAATCCCAGAAGCCGCGTGGTGTGGCCAAAAAAAAAAAAATTATCCACAAAATAATCCATTACAGTGTTACTTACAATAGTAAGAAATGTAAGTAACCTAAATGTCCTGCTATTGGAGAATGCTTAGGGCAGTAGCTTTTGAACTTTCTTGACTACTGTATATATATTCACACACCAAACACATTTGCATGTTTATATATATATATATATATATATAAAATCCAAAACAAAAGCTTCATGAGACAATACATGTTTCTACTACATACAATGCATTCATTCAATTTCACTTTTTAAAGTGTTGATTGCAACTCACTAAACCTGTTAGTGAGTTGTGAGCTACAGTCTGAGAAACACTAGATTAAAAATATGATAACATTATAATGGAATATTATTTAGCTACATAAATATTTCTTAAAAACCACTTAATCAGTAAGAATATATTAATATAATATTAAGTGATTTAAAAATCAAGTTACCAATTATCCATATAGCCTGATTTTAATGTTTTTTAAGCATGTGTGCATTGGGATGTTTCTCTGGGGCTATAGATAAGAGATAGGATACTTTATTGTATCCAAAATTTGCCTAATATTTCTTTGTCATAGTTTCTTGCAGGGAGCAGAACAGAAGAGCAGGTGATTTAGGCAGTCCTAGAGTCCTGCATGACCTTGAATTAACTGTAAAGTAGATTCATTTTTTTTCAATAAACCTTTATTAGCCATAAGCATTATGCGCTGAGTACTCAAAATGCAAAGGTGCTCCAAATCTACCATGGGAAAGCAGACATTGAAACAAATTAATGCGCTGGTTTTGCAGATGGACATAAGATGTACAATGGGTACCCCAAAGAGAGAGAGTCCTCATTTCTGCTGAGAGATGATTCCTGAGCTGAGATAAAAGATGAGTTTGCCCCCAAGGAGCAAGGAAGAAAAGAAGAGCATTCCAGATAGAAGGATGGAGCAGTGGGGTGCAGAACAGGGAACGGTGACAGACAGTGCAGGGTGAATTGGGGGTGTGTGAGGCATGTTGGTATGACAGGAGCATAAGGTAAGGTAGGGACTGCAGTGAGAAGTGAGGCTGGAGAGTTGAGCGAGGGCAGGGTCACAGAGGGCCTGTGTGCCGTGCCAAGGAGCCTGGACACTCTGGGCCCCTGGATCTTAACGAGGATGCACATCATCATCACCTGCACAGCTTTAAAAACTGCAGATGCCTGGCTCACCCCCAATAACACTGATTAGTCGGTCCTGTGTGAGGTCTACCATTTTTTACTGTTTGCTCAACCTCTTTCTGTAGGCAATGAGAGGCTATTTAAGGAGTGCAATAAAATATCACATTTCCAACCAGCAACAGTGTGGAGAGTGGATTGGAAGTGGACAGACTGAAGGCAGGAAGCCCAGCTAAAGAGACCATAATGATAATCCAAGTGAATAAGGGGAAAAAACACAGGCTAAAGGAAAGGCAGTTGGGAAGGAGAGGAGGGGAAGGATATTGAAATGTCAAGTCCACAGCCTGGATTATATGAAGTCAGTGGTGGCAAAGGGTGGGTTTGGTGCTGGGAGGTTTAGCTCCCCCATAATCTCCTGCAACCCTCCTAAACAAACAGGTAAAGTGAAAGCAGGTATTTGCTATGCTAACAGAATGATAGGAAAAATCCTCCACTTTCCCTTCCTCCCCGTTGCCCACTTTCCAGTAGAGTGCCACCTCCAAGCAGCTCCTCTTCCTGAAGCCACTAGTGTCTGAGGGTGGAGGAGGGAGACATGACTGCCTTTTAGAACACCTTGGGGAAAATAATACTTACCTCACGGATTTGAAGTGAGAATAAATAAGATAATGTATGGACTGTGTCTGGCACATGGTAAGCTCTCGATAAATCACTTCCTTTTCCTGGACAGCAGTGACTAAGGCCCCAGACCTCCTCTTGTCTGACCAAAATTTCTACCCAGCTCTGTTTTCCCTTCTTAAACATATTTATAAGTTTGCTAGCGCAAGACTAAAATGACAAGTTTTTACTTTCTTTTTCAGACAAGACAGAGGAAATTTTTTCATCATATGGAATAATTAAAGTCAAAGCTAGGTGAAAGATTCCCCCCCCCCCTTTTGGCTGCGTTTCATCAATGAGAAGAATTTCTCTTTCCTGATAATCCTCCCCGAAAGGTAACATTCTTTTCACCCATATACTCAATGAAAAAAAAAAAAGTGCTAGCAGCAACACATCTGAAGATTCCTTGTACCCATCTGAAAGTTAATTCCTCTTCAGTGCTTTGCAATTAACCAAAAACACTGCACCTTAAAAAAAAAAGGCTGCAGAGTCCTCTATTAAAGCTGTTCTTTTTATAAAAGTACAGTCACAAATCAATGCATTGTTAATGAAGAGTTTCCCTCCATAGGCCTCTAGAGATGTAGAGACTCAAGATTTGCTCATGATTTCTCACTGGGGGGAGGGGGACTGGGAGTTTACACAATGGGGGCTTTCAGTTCCATGTACTTCAGAAGAACCTAGTCCAAGAAGTCAGGCTCCTGGACCAGCCCTGTCCCTTCCTTTCCAAGTGTGAAGCCCAGATTGTTATGAGGAGAACTGTGGAGACGGGTGTACTGATCTAAATCATTCAAATCTTCCTCTTCATTTAAAAATGATCAGAAAGGGGCTTCCCTGGTGGCGCAGTGGTTGAGAGTCCGCCTGCCAATGCAGGGGACACGGGTTCGTGCCCCAGTCCGGGAAGATCCCACATGCCGTGGAGCGGCTGGGCCCATGAGCCATGGCCGCTGAGCCTGCGCGTCCGGAGCCTGTGCTCCGCAACGGGAGAGGCCACGGCAGTGAGAGGCCGGGGAACCGCAAAGAAAGTTAAAAAAAAGATCAGAAAGGCACCTTTTTTCCTTCTTCTGGAAGCATAAATATCACAAAACACTATAAATAAGAAAACCTGGCAATTAAGAGGCTGGTTGTCTTCATTTGAATCCTAGTCCCAGTTCTACGGCTATTAAGTAGCCTGGGGCTACTTACTTGCTGGTGCCTCTTTTCCTCATCTGTAAAATGGGTGGTTATAGTACCTACCTCATAGCGTTGTTGTGAGGATTAAAATGAGTTAATAGACGTGAAGTGCTTAGAAGAGTGCCTGGCACATGGTTTCTGGTCACCAGACACTACACAGCAGAGGAGAGCTCAGGCTGGATCAACCCATGGCACTGCTAGAACTGGGTCTGCTCTGTAAGAGAGATTCTAACTAAGTACTGGGCCACAGGCCAACTAAGGCCCACAGACATGCATAGTTAACTTGAACAGGGTTTAACTTTCCAAACACGTTATTATCAACATACACGACTTAGGAGATAAACAAATCAGCATTTCTAGCTTCTCTTGTAGATTCGAGAGATTTGGCCTTCCCGGGCAGGCCTGGAGTCTTCCTGGCAAGTCTAGGTGGGCACTGAGTAGCTGCTAAATCATGGGCATGGAGCCAGTCTCCAGGTCACTACCACCCACCTGGCCTAATCCTCTCATTTCCTTAATATCTCCTGGCATTTGAAGTTGTGATGTCTACACAAAAGGGATTGGGGCTTGGAAAATCATAGCCTCTACCTACATCATAATAAAGGAGTAGCTCTGTGAAGTTGGAGGGGTGGACACAGCCTCGCCTTCTTGATGACTGGGGAAAAGGAAGTAAAGAAGAGGGAGCATGATGAACTGGTTGTATCTGAGACCCAGATCTTCTGTAGTCTCTCCACTGGAACTTTTCCCCACTCCTTATAAAATTCAAATAAATTACGTATAAAGTAAAAACAGTAACAGGGGCTTCCCTGGTGGCGCAGTGGTTGAGAATCTGCCTGCCAATGCAGGGGACACAGGTTCAAGCCCTGGTCTGGGAAGATCCCACGTGCCGCGGAGCAACTGGGCCCGTGAGCCACAATTACTGAGCCTGCGCGTCTGGAGCCTCTGCTCTGCCACAAGAGAGGCCGCGATAGTGAGAGGCCCGCACACCGCGATGAACAGTGAACCCCGCTTGCCACAACTAGAGAAAGCCCTCGCACAGAAACGAAGACCCAACACAGCCATAAATAAATAATAAATTAATAAATTAAAATTGCAACCTCCCTTAAAAAAAAAAAAACAGTAACAGCTCCAATTTATTGACTATGCCATTTTACATGCATTATCTAATTGAATACTCAGAACTGTGATGCAGAAATGATGATCTTCATCTTACAGGTGAAGGAAACAAGGATCAGAGAGGCTAAACAACTTGCCTAAAATGTCAGTTAGGAAGTGATGGAGCAGGGACTGAAGCTCAGGTTCCAGGGTAATCAGTGCATCCGTCTGGTTAGCCGTTTCTTCCAAATTTGCGCAGTGCCTTTAGGGACTTTCTTGTCCCTAAAGGAGAAGGGACTTCTCCTCTAAGAGAATTTCCTCAAATGCACCCTCCTCTCACAACAGCTCTATGGAGAGCTAAAGGTGGTGAGGGGATCAGTATTTTATGTAAACTGCGAATGCCCTAGGAAACCAATAAAAAAAAGTAAAAGGCTGTGGGGCTTCCTAATGTATAGGAGTTAAAAAGGAAGACTCAAAAACCTTGACTGTGTAGAGAAAATTAATCTAATTTTCTAGAAGGTCAGAGATGGAAATCTTCTCCAATCATTAAAAACACTTGGGCAAAGAATGACTAAAAGGTATTGAGTTCTGTCTATGCCATGCCAAATTTGAGGCAATGCCAAGACTTTTAATATTTATCAGCTATCTTAATGGAGGAGTAGTCTATGACAACACGAGTAATACTGTTGGCTCTACAGCTTACTAGCTTTGTGACCTTGAGCAAATTACTTAACCCAAAGCCTTGGTTTCCTCATCTGTATAATTAGCATGACACTAAACTTGGAAGTGTGTCCTGAGGATTAAATAGGATGCACGCAAAGTGATTAGCATGCTGGCATACAGCAGGTGCTCTATAAATGCTGATGTTTTCCCACCCTCCCTTTTAATTCTCCTCAGTGATTTAAAAATTGATGGTAACCAGAACATAGATTTGCTATTTTGGGATAAAATGTGGGAAAATAGGAAACAAGGGTTTATTTGGTCAGACAGACAATAATTGCCAAGTCTTTTCCTTTCTCTTAAACCAAAAGAATCTCTAAGGGCTAGTTTATATGCAGCAGCACTCAAATAGCATCTCTGGCAAGAAGAGTTGGAATACTGAGTAGGTGTAAATGACTTAACTATAGCCTGGAAATGTAAGCTTCTGAACTACTAATAATAAGGTCTAATATTGAGTGTTTACTATAGCCAAACAATATGCTATTCACTTTACGTCCATTATTTCATCCAATCCTCACAACCTCAAAGGTAGCTACTGTTATTGCTATTTTTTTAAATCTTTTTTTTTTAAATAAATTTATTTATTTATTTACTTGTTTTTGGCTGCGTTGGGTCTTCGTTGCTGTGCGCGGGCTTTATTTGTGCCGAGCGGCGGCTTCTCTTGTTGCGGAACACGGGCTCTAGGTGCGTGGGCTTCAGTAGTTGTGGCTCACGGACTCAGTAGCTGTGGCACGCGGGCTCTAGAGTGCAGGCTCAGTAGTTGTGGTGCATGGGCTTAGTTGCTCCACAGCACGTGGGATCTTCCCGGACCAGGGCTGGAACCCGTGTCCCCTGCATTGGCAGGCGGAATCTTAACCACTGCGCCACCAGAGAAGCCCTATCTCTATTTTTTTAAATGTATTTATTTTATTTATTTAATTTTGGCTGCGTTGGGTCTTCGTTGCTGCACATGGGCTTTCTCTAGTTGTGGCAAGTGGGGACTACTTTTCGTTGTGGTGCGCGGGCTTCTCATTGCGGTGGCTTCTCTTGTTGTGGAGCACGGGCTCTAGAGCGCAGGCTCAGTAGTTGTGGTGCATAGGCTTAGTTGCTCCGCAGCACGTGGGATCTTCCCGGAGCAGGGCTCCAACTGGTGTCCCCTGCATTGGCAGGCGGATTCTTAACCATTGTGCCACCAGGGAAGTCCCTGTTATGTCTGTTTCATAGATGAATTTGAGGCTTCTTGAATTTTGTAACTTGTCCTATAAAATGGACAATTGCAATGCATCCATGTACATACACATGGACATATAAATTTGTCCAAGCCCAAAATGCAAAACTGCGGTAAATGTGATGAACTTGGGGAGCAGTGATGGATGGTATAGAAATGTAGCTTCAATGGAATTTTTTTTAGTCTAAATTATCTAGTTATCCAACCTGCCAAAATTAGTCAACTATCAACTGAACTCACAGTGTTAAATACACAGCAGGCACTCACACCTATTGCTTTAATACTTTTGTCTCTATCACTAATGTCTTATGATTAAGTCATAATTTTGTACCCTGCCTTTACCTAAAATAGGGACAAATACCTTATTCACAAGGGAGCTGTGAGGAAAAGCTATAAATAACTATATACACACAGAATTTACAAGCACCCTTTCTCTAGATTGCATTCATCTTCTCCACATTCTGCTGTGAGATTGAATATTATTTTACTAAACACAAGTTAGAGGGCTGTCTGAAAGAGGACCGTTAGAAGGCAAAACAACCAGGACCCCATATCTCTCCTCCAGACATGGGTTCACTCAGACAGGAGGACTGAAAAACACGGGTTTCTTCCAAATCACCGCATTTAGTATATTATCTCTACAGCTTTCCCAAAGAATACTGCATCTCTAGTATAAGAGCAAATGCCACCCAGGAAATTGGTACAATCATTTGCCCCTTGGATGAATGATTCTGATGCACCATTACTTTAGGAATTTACTGATATCTACTACTTTTAATACCTGAGATTAAGAGACCAACCCTATATTTTCAGTTTCATCAAGTTAGCATATCCTTCAAGCATTTTCTCTGAGTGAAGCAATGTGCTAAGTGTTGTGATGACCACCAAGATCTAGAAGAGATCATACTGTCTGCCTGAACTTGTATATATATCCATTCATATACTTGTGATACTAAGTGTAATTATTTGCTGATTCCTCCTGTAATATGAGCTCCTCAAGGACAGCTGTTGTTGCTTATTTTCTGTTTTTATTTCCAATACCTAGAACAGTGTTTAGTACATAGTAAGGGATCAAAAATGATTCTGGCAAGGCTTCCTTGGTGGTGCAGTGGTTGAGAGTCTGCCTGCCGATGCCGGGTACACGGGTTCGTGCCCCGGTCCGGGAAGATCCCACATGACGCGGAGCGGCTGGGCCCGTGAGCCATGGCCGCTGAGCCTGCGCGTCCGGAGCCTGTGCTCCACAACGGGAGAGGCCACAACAGTGAGAGGGCCGCGTACCGCAAAAAAAAAAAAAAAAAATGATTCTAGCATAACTCAGTTTATAGTCCAGCAGAGGAGTTCAATCATGTATACAAATACAGGAATATAATACGGATCATGACAATTCCCTCAAAGTTATTAAATGTTATATGGCTTGTGAGAAGAAGCAGTGACTTCTCACTAGACTGAAAAAGAGAATATTTATGGAAGACAGAGCATTTGAACTGAACTTGTGGTACAGGAAGATTTGGGTGGGGATAGGTGGAAGATGTAGAAAAAAATAAAGTAGGAAAAAGATAGAGGAAAAAAAGAAAAAAGAACAAGCTAATTCAAGAAAAGATAAACGGGCCTGGAGTAAAGTTTGCATGTAGAAGGCTAGCAGGAGTTGAGAATGGAAAGACAGTGAACCATTTCTGGAAGGAATGGAATGAGTCAAGCCAAGGAGTAAGAATTTTATTTAAAGCACAATTGAGAATCCTCAAAGCTATCAAATAGTAGAGTACTATAAGATGTGTTTAACTGCTGATTATTTTAAAAAGGAAAGTTCCAGGATTTCTGGTTCCAGCCAAGATGGAATAGCCCCATTATAAGTCCTATTGTAAGACAGTCTTCCCTCTTACAATGAAAAAAACCTGGACATAACACAACACACAAGCACAGGAAGACTCTAAACAGTGGAAGGAAGACACACTTCCTAGGGACCTTGGCAACCCCTAGTAGGGGAGCGGAGCCTGCACTCACACCCAGCACCAACGAAGTGGAAAGAGGTGGTACAGGTAGGGTAGTTGTCACTCCACTTCCTCCTCCCCCTCCCCCCAGTTTCAGCAGGCCCAGTGGGGAGGGGAGCTTCCACCCCACCTACCATTAACCAGTGAGGTGCACTCCAGCTCCCTCCCCACCTCCACTGATGTTGGTGGGGGCAGGGTGGAGTTGAGTTTCTGTTGCTCCCCTGCAGCAGCAAATGGTGCAAGTCAGCACTCTGCTTCCTCCCTCCTGGGTGTCAGCAGGCCCAGCAGGAGCTGAGCTTACACTTCCACTTGAAGGCAACAGCATGGTGTGCTCCACTTTCACCAAGAAGGGGAAATCGAGCTGAGGGGGAGCCATCCTTCTACACCTCCGCATCTGCAGAGAGACCATGTAAACACTCCACTTTTGCTGAGGTGGAGCCTAGCAGGCAACTAAACATATACACTCATCTGGTCCTTGTGCTACACCTCCACAAAGAGAATGCCTGCTAAAAAATAAAATATTAAAAAGTTTCCAGAATCTCATAATGTAATATCCAAATTGTCCAAGAGAAAATTAAAAGTCACTCATTACCCTAAGAACCAGGGAAATCACAACCTGAATGAGAAAAGATCGTCAATAAATGCCAACATCAAGACAAATCAGAGAAGATTTTTAACACAGCTATAATAAAAATGTTTCAATAATTCTTCAGTAAGCAATTATGAATTCTTTTGAAACTAACTGAAAAACTAGAAAATCTTGGTAAAGAAATAGGAATGATGTAATAACATATGCTACAACATGGACGAACCTAAAAAATATTATGGTAAGTAAATTAAGTCAGTCACACACACACAAAAACATACACATATTGTATGACAACATTTATATGAAATCTCCCAGAGTAGGCAAATCTATTGAAACAGAAAGTAGATCAGTGGTTACCTGGGGCTGAAGATGGCATGGAAAAAGGAGTGACTGTCAGTGGGTGCAGGTTCTTTTTGGGGTGATGAAAAATGTCCTAAAATTAGATTTTGGTGATGACTGTGCAACTCTGTAAACATACTAAAAATTACTGATTTGTACGCTTTATATAAGTGAACTTTGTTATGTAAGTTATATCTCAATATAATATAGGTTGAAATTTAAATTACTAATTAAATTTTCTTTAAAAAAGGAGTCAAATGTAAGTTATCAAACTAAAAAATACAGTGACTGAAATTAAAAACTTGCTGGATGGGCTCAACAGAAGAGAGGAAACAACAAAAGACAGAAGTCAGTAAACTTGAGGACAGATGAACAGGATTTACTCTGAACAACAGAGAGAAAATAGACTGAAAAAATGAAGAGAGCCTCAGGAGCCAGTGGAACAATAACAAAAGATTCATCATCAGAGTCTCAGAAAGATTTGAGAAAAAGGGTGGGGCCGGAAGAGTACTTTAAGAAATAATGGCTCAATACTTCCCAAATTTTTCAAGGGTTGAAAGAAAAGAACTGTCAACCATGAATACTATACCCAGTGAGGAATGAAAGGGAAATGAAGACATTTTTGGACAAAAGAAAACTAATAGAATTTTTTGCTAGCAGACCTACCCTTACAAATTGGCTAAAGGGAGTTCTTCAAACACAAAGGGAATGATTAAAAAAAAAAAAGGAATCTTGGACCACCAGGAAAAAAGAAAAACAAAAGAGCACATATATGGGTGCATACAATAAATTTTTCATGAGTTTTTATGTTTCATGATTGAAACAAAAATTATACACTATCTTATCAAGATAAAGATATTTAAAAGTGGGGAAAGAAAAGGAATATATATGGAAGTAAGTTTTCACACTTCACTCAAAGTGGTAAAATCTTGATACAAGTAGACTGTGATATGTTATATATGCTTATTGTAATACCTAGAATAAACTTTTAAAAATATACAGTGATATACTCAAAAACACTGTAAATATATCAAGAAGAGATCCTATAAACTGTTCAAGTAACCCACAATAAGGTAAGAAAAGAGAAATGGATAATAGGAAATAGAGGAGGAAAAAAACAGAAAACAAAAAAGAAAATAGCAGCTTTAAGCCCTAAACATATCAATAATTACCTTAAATGTAAATGGTCTAAATATACCAATTAAAAGACAGGTATTTACAAAGTGGACACAAAAATATAATCCAACAATGTGCTGTCTATAAGAAGCTCCCTTCAAATACAATGACAGTAATGTTATAAGAGTATGCAGACATTAATTTTTTAAATGCAAGAGTGGTAAATTAATATCAGAGAAAGAAGACTTCAGAGCAAAAAAAAATTACTAGAAATAAAAAGGGATATTACATAATGGTTAAATACTTAGGGATAAATCCAACAAAACATGTACAGGATCTGTATCCTGCAAATTGCAAAATGCTGATGAAATAAATCAAAGAAGACCTAAGTAATAGAGACAAAACATGTTCATGGACTGGAAGACAATATAGTAAAGATGCCAGTTCTTCCCAAACTGATCTATAGGCTTAGTGCAATTCCTATTAAAACAGCAAGGTGTTTTGTTGGCATAGACCATCTTATTCCAAAATTTATATAGAAAGGGTACAGGACCTAGAATAGCTAAAATAATTTTGAAAAAGAAGAATAAAGTACGAGGAACCACTCTACTAGGTGTTAAATATTGTTAATTAGCTACAATGGTCAGCACAGTATTGGTGAAGGAACAGACACAAAAATCAGAGGAATAGCTAGAGAACTCAGAAAGAGACCCACACATATACGCCTAAAATGATTTTTTCCAAAGGTGCTAAAGCAATTCACTGGAGGAAGAATAGACTTTTCAATAAATAGTGCTGGAGCCACTATACACTTGGGCATTTATCTCAGAGAAATGAAAACTTACGTTTACATAAAAACCTGCAAAAAATGTTCACAGCAGCTTTATGTGTAGTAGCCAAAAACTGGAAACAACTCAAATATCCTTCATACCCTTCAGTGGGTAAATGGTTAAACAAACTGTGGTATATCTGTACCATGAATTCTACTCATCAATAAAGAGGAATGAACTATTGATACATGCAACAACTTGGATGAATCTCGAGAAAGTTATGCTGCGTGAGAAAAAGTCAATCCTCAAACATTACATACTACATGATTCCACTCATACAGCATTCTTGAAATGACAAATTATAGAGATGGAGAAGAGATTAGGGATTATGGACTTGGGGAGGAAGGAGGTGGCTATGACTATAAAAGAATAACTCAAGGAATCCTGTATCCTGAGTGTGGTGGTGGCCACACAAATCTACACATGTGATAAAATTCCATAAAACTGATGCACATGTGTGCATGTGCACACGCGCACACACACATACACACACACACACAGCAGCGCATGTACAATGTTGAAATCTGAATAAGGTGGATGGATTGTATCCATATCAGTATGTGACACTGTATAATAGTTATGCAAGATATTACCCTTTGGAAAAATTAGGTGAAGGGTATATGGGAATCTCTATTATTTCTTACAAACTGCATGTAAATACATAATTATCTCAAATAAAAAGTTAAAGGAATGACCCAATATACATCAAGAGCTACAATCACGACCATAACTTTCTGAACTGAAATTTGGCAACTCCAGTTCAGAAATCATCATTTATCTACTCAATACCCATATTAGGCACTGTGCTAGGTGACAGAGATATAGGGTGAAAAAGATAGCCATGGATCCTGTCTTCATGAACTTCCAGATAAAGAAACAGGAAAATGGCTCAGTGTATGAAAAGGATCATCACATCTTCAATCACACATGTGATAAATGGACTCAAATTTCTAATGATAAGAGTAGAGTTAAGTAATTTTTGGAATACTATATGCTCATTAAAGTTATTATAAATACTATTTAACAGAATGGAAAATGTTTACAACACTAAGAGAACACTAAGTACAAAATCATATATTCATTAGTATATGATAATTAATGACAACTTGTTTTTATATGAATAAAACTTTTATTGAATTTTAGATAATTAGAAAGAATAAAGAAATGCAAGATAAATGCTTTCTAAACAACATCTGATAGTATCATCTTATCTGTCATGGCATTTTCACTCTTCTTTATAAAAGGTATAGACATTCATTTATTTAAATTTTTACAAAGTCAAGAACCGTCAAACAGAAAAAATAAGTAATGCTAAAGTAAATTCAGTTCTTCATCAATATTGGAATGATTGCAATGGTTAGGTTCTGAGCTTAGCCCTCTTGGAAAAACAGTGCATGCAGCAGCTGTTGGTTTCCATTATTCAAATAAGTCTGAAAACCAGAAGGCCACTTCCTGTGACGACTGTGCTTGCAGGAAAAGAGGGCAAAAGCATGGTGGGAAGAGGGAATGAGAGACTACATCGGGGAAAGAAAAGATGCTCTTATCCAATCCCGGGGTCAGCATCATAAATAATTTAGGAAACAAATCTGGGAAGAAATCATTTGTGTTGCTTAAAGTGTGATTAAGGCGAGAGAGTCACCGATACAAGCACAGCCAGATCTACAGAGCACAAATAGAGCGGAGAGTCTGCAAATTACCTGGTGAACTCCCAAGGCCAGGTAATTAATCACAAAGAATCTCTTTACAGTGGTGTAAAACGCATCTGGGCAAAGTTGCAACCCTGAGCTGTGACGAGAACAGGGCAGAGCCTCCCAGGAGCATATCTGAAGACATCCCTTTTGTCTCAGTCTTATCTTTTGCAAAAATAATCATTTTGAGAAAAACAAAAACAAAGCAACTCCTGCCCTCCCTGTAACAACCCAGTAACCTCAACTTGTCAAACAAGGAGAAAGTTATCTACCGCAGTACAAAGGCATGGGGTGCTGCCCTCATTAAGAGTAACCTGGTGTGACAGCAAGGGAGACCTGGGCGGCCCTGCTCCGAGAGGCTGCCAGGAATTCCCTTCCACCCTCCTCCCTGCTCCTGTGCTGCCTGCGCGACCTAGGTCTTGCCGCCTGCCGGGCTCCACGAACAAGCTCACTGGACGTGGCGTTGACAGTAGTCTTTTCCTTCCTAACCCAATGCCTCTCTCGTATTTGTTTTTTTTAAAAACAACAGTTTTCTTTTAAAAAATATTTTCCCAGGAAATAATGAACAGTAACTGTCATGGACCTATAACAGACCCTAGAAAAACATAGACAGGCAATAATCTGTCAATATAGCAATATTCCAAATATGAAATTCATGGTCCAGGAAGAGATAAATAAATAAATATGAAGGGGCTCCTCAAAGAAGTTTATAGTTTTCACCCATTCTTTACTGAATTCTGTTGGTGTAAAAAGTTTTGATTCTACGATACAAAAGCCAGCCCTGCTAGACCAGTATTCGCCATTTATGCCATTCGGCCCCCTACATCAAGAGGGGACGGGGAAAGGCAGGATGTAACACAGGGTTGCTCAGTATGTTTCTAAAGACACCTATCTTTTTAAATAATTTCATTATTTAAACTCCATCTGGCACTTTAGTCTCTTGAAAAATTATTACGTTAGACATGAATTAAAAAATAAGCCCATCTGGACTGCAGTTTGGGTTTTTAATGCTATTCTGCTCTTCTACCTTTTTCCTTGGCTTGGCACATCTGTGAGATCCAGCGTTTTGAACAGAATCCTGGGACAGCTGGGGTGGGGGAACAAACAAGTCTTCATGCCGGAGCATTCCAGTTCATTTTACCAATCTTAGTGGCCGGGTCACAGCCCTGCCTCCTTCTTTGTGCTTTTTACTAGGATCATTGTCAGGAAAGTGTCTTTCCCAACACGCCACCACCCCGCCCCCCGCTGGAATGGGGGCTCCCTTTGCTTCTTCTCTGCACACTCCATCTGCTTGCGTCCTAGACCAGGGAGCCAGCCCGACTCTGGGCTGGAACCATGACAGGGACAGCACCAATGCGCTCCAGGCTTGCTTGGCTGATGGTGTAGGAGTGTGTGTACTGAGCCCGGGGCTTCCTGCTGACTGAGCCATTGCTCCTGGACACGGCCTGCGGTGACGACCCTCTGTCGGCTGTCACTACCAGGGTCTTCTGTGGGGCTGGGGCCAGATGGCTGCCGTTGGCATAGACGGATGGTATGTTGGCGTGGCCCGAGTGGAGGGAGAAGGACTGGCGCAAGTCACTGAAGTGGTCGAGCGACTCTGTGTTTCTGTGCACTTTGGGATTGTTGCTCCAGCAGCGGCTGTTATAGGTATTGGAAGAGGTAAATGTGTTGCTCTCTGAGGAGGACACCTCGGTGTGAAATGCTTTGGCAGAAGAAGGACATTTAGGTGGAAGATCATCCTCTCTGAAAACGAACAAAAATAAAGCTGTTGTTAGGATTTACTTGAGGTTTACCCTACCTACCTGCCCAGGACTCTGTCTTCCCATGTTCAGGTGAATACGTCTGTGAAATTCAAACCCTCAGGACAGACCACACTATCATGAAAGCAAACACGGCAGTCCTGGTGGCCTCGGCTTTGACATTCATTCCCTTTAAGACAATGCTTAGGAAAAATTCTCCCTTAGCTTCTCAGTCCCCAAGAGTAACCAAGAAAGTAGTATCAAATCTCTCAAAAACTGTGTCCTCCAATATAACTGAAAAATATATGTGTGTGTATGTATATGTGTGTGTGTGTGTGTGTGTGTGTGTATATATATATATTTTTTTTCTCTAAATAGGAAAATAGTCCATGAAGAAATCCACCAAACTAGCTGCTGTAAAGCTAGGAAACCAAACTACGGGTGTAGGAACTTCAAAAAACTATTAGAATTGGCCTGATTTTATTGCCTTTTGGGGTTTGAGAAATCACTGTCGTATGCTGATGAGAGGTTTTCCTCATTAATCTTACACTGGGATGAAATCTGTCCCTGCATAGGGTCCAAACCCTTAAGAATTATAAGAGGCTAAGAGAAGTCATTAAGTTAATTTAAGATGTTAACTAATTCAATTACCATTTTCTGAGTACCAGGCATTTTACTAGATGTTTCATGTGAGAAAAAGACAGCTCCTCTACCCAAGAAGCCTATGGTCAAATGAGGGTGACAATCAATGCAAGAACATCTGCAAGTCTTAAAGGCTGGATAAGTCAACTTATGTGAGGAGGTGATGCCTGGACTAGACTTAAACCAGACCAAGGAATGTACTGAAGAGATGGATGCAAAGGGAAGGAGTATATGGTCCAGGAACAAGGTGGAGGCTACCGGAAAGGCCCTGAGGCATGAGAGAAGACAACAACAGACTGGAACACAAAGTGATCAGGGAAGTTGTGAGAGATAAAAGCAGGGAAGCAGGTAAGGGTCAGGTTCTGAAGGGCTGTGTATGTCATGCTAAGTAGACTGGAGTCATTAAAGCATTTTCAATAAGGTTATTGATGCGATGCCATCTAAGACTGAGCCTGAACCCCCATATCTCCACAATATGGCAAGAGTCACCTTTCTTTCAAGATCATTTGACATTGTTTCCTTAAGATGTTCATATTCTTGACTGAACTGTTTTTAACCAAGCCATACTGCTTTGGTCTATCTGTACAGGTGCTGTTCTTTCTTGCTTTATGTTCGCATCATTTATAAATGCCAATATTAAACACATGTTCTAAACTCACTTTTCTACTATGGCAGCCACCTAACCCCACCCACCCTGAAGCTATGGGAGGAAACGGGGGAATTCTTCACTTGTGTCCTCCTAGTTGGGCACATGCTAGACTACCCTACCCACCTCCCGCCTTTCATGATCCAGTAAATAAAGCTGAGGAGTAAGTACCATGAGGAAGAGTGATATAACATACAAGAAACTATCATTTGGCCACTTTAACTACCTTGGTTAAAGTCATAAGATTAGCAAAGAAATCTTAGCTGCCAAAATGAATAGAAATACAGACATTGGCTATGCCAATGTCAGGATAAATTATCTGACACACAAACCTTATTTCATTAGGAATTTCTTCTTCCTCCTCCTCTTTATTTTTGCTTCTCCAGTAAAAGAATGCCCCTAAAATTAGTGCAATGCAAAAAATGATAATAACTGCACCAGTGCCAATGGCTCCAGCTATTAGTCCAATGCTCCTGGGCTGGGCTGCAAAATATATTTAAGGTATATTTAAAGAAAAAAAAGGAGAGAGAGAGAGAAAGAGAAATAGAATATGCTCACACAACTTCATAAATATAAAAGGCTACCAAAGAATTTTCTTAAAATGTACAAAATTGCCTACAGTATTGTATCCATTTAAAGTTAAACCTCACTTAATTTTCTGTATCCCCAGTGGCTAGGACTAACACACAATAGGCTCACAAACATTTACTGAATAAATGAGCAATTCGTTCAATAAACGAACAGCTGTAGGAGAGCCACAACCAGGGCAGAGCAGGAGAAAGACCGTACCTGACCTGCCCCGAACGAACCTGGCAAGCAGCAGGATAACTTGCTACCTCATCACAGCCAGATCATTCCCTTTTGCAACTGGAATTCAAACAACCCAGAATTCTCAACTAAAGAGAAAATTTCTGCACTGCTTATGTATGACCTGGGCACCCAACATTTAAGCAGATATAAGGGATTAGGGAAAAATACAAGAAGGTCTTGCCATGACCGTAAGATCATTACAAATTTTTAATATGCCTATAGCACTATATAATCAAACTGATCTGATTCTAATGATCCTGGGGAGACATTTTATCATAAAGAAGAAGTCGTATTGCTGAGGCTGAGAAGCATACTAACACATCTATTAAATATCTTCAGTAATGATTAAAATCAAAAGCATTTCTATTTAATCTTCAAACAACCTCTAAACAAGCAGAACTTTTCATTCCCTAGTTTAACAAAGATCTTGGCATTCAGACCCAGAGTGGACATCAGAATTTTACATACTTACGAGAAATAACCTGGAGATCCAAAAGACAGGTGCTGGTCCCAATGGCATTAGAAGCCACGCACTGGTACAAACCTGATGACAGGGCGCTGATGTTCCGGATGGTGACTGTTCCCTGGACCTGGTCTGTCACAAAAGTAACAGTCAAGTGAGGATTTAGGAAAGAAAATAAGAAAACCAGAGAAATCAGCAGAAGACTATAAAAAGAGATAAACAGTGAAGAGCTATCAATACCTTTTTTTGGAGAGATTTTTTTGGTTCATGAAGGTTAAAGACTAAAATAATAACGTACGTTAAAGACCCGGCGCTATAGAGGACTGTCCTAAACAAGGGCAGTCTTAGAACTTAATCTGCAGATTAGTATGAGGTCCTAAAGGTGAGCAGCCTTCCCTGAGGAAATGTTGGCTAATGCCTATTTTAGAGAATTTATGATCAGAAACACCAAATTTTAATTCTGAAGAAATGCAATAACATACAAAGTTAAACTCATTATAATAATGTCTGCTTCATACTTGATGGAAAACATATCCTCTCTGTGCTCAAGGGTGTAGACTGCTACTCCCTTCCAACAACTATGATAACCATTTGTGTAAGTCCAGCTCCTCCAAGGAGTGGACACCAAGACAAGCAGGAGGTTTACTGGAGGAAATGGCAGTAAGGGAAACAGAGAGGAACCTGGAGGAAGCAAGGAGAGGCTCAGACTGCAGTACAGGTCTGGCCCCCGTGAAGGGGAGAGGGAAGGAAGGAGGCAGTGTCTCAGACTGCAACACAGCCTTATGGAAGTTTCCACCAGGCTGATGGGGAGTCCTTGAGCCAAGGTCACCTGTTAAAGGCATCTTAGACTTTGCAGGAATGGGCCTGCATTAGCAGCCCCACTGTGCCCAGTGACTGGCTGGGAGCTGCCCAGGCGAAGCATGACCTGGGTGCGAAGCAGTCGTGGATGCTGCGGGAAGCCACTGGGGCTGTCAGTCAATTATGTTCCCACAGCAGGAGATCTGAGCCATGCATTTTCCAGGTGACCACACTGATATTACCAAGAAATATTGCACTGGTTCACATTTTAGTAACTTATCAACACTAGGATAGTTGATTTATTCCTTACAAACAAAACGCAAATGACTTACAGTGATAATAAAACCTAAGTTAATAGCTATTACTACGTGCCAAGCACTGGCTAAGCTTTTACACATATGATCTCAATCTTTACACTAACTCTTAGCGGTATTGTTATCATCAATCCCATTGAACAGATAAGGAAACCGAGGCTTTACATGAGTGATAAGATTACACAGCTGGGCAACAGGAACTGAACGGAGGGCTGTCCTACCTCTAAGCTCAGGCTGCACTGTGGTCTCCCTCAGGCAGTGCACAACTCTTCAGCCACTCACCGCTCAAAAAGAGCAGCAAATCAGGAAAAGCCTCCTGGTGGCACACTGGTGGCACAAAGTCCACATACTCCTAGGGCAACACCTGGAGCTATCTCTACCCTGTGCTGACAACTTTTACATGAAACTAAGGTTTAGTTTCTTCCGGCAACCTTCATTTCAATTTAGATCAAAGGCAGAAGCAGAGCCATTTAACAAATAAATATTTATTGAGCACCTTTCTGTGTGCTGGATAATTTTTGAGGATGGTTATATCATGATGAACAAGACACACCCAGCCCTGTACCTTAAAGAGACAAGTAGGTGAGAAATCACAGTAAGTGGGGTAAGTGCCATCACTAGAGGACACAGGGTGCTTAAGAGGGGCATCTAGTGAGGATGAGCAAATTCTGAAAGACCCCCAGACAGCAACTGCCCTCAGGGTTATCTCCCTGCCTTCTAACATAATATAGTGGGTAGTGTTAACAAATGACTCATCAAACACACACTGAAATTAACTTCAATATACAGGCCAGGGAAGGGAGGGTTGGGTTTTTTTTTGCTTTTGTTTTTTAATGGGAGCATTTAAATGGTCGAACCCATACTATATGGATATCTTACTGACTTATACTTATGTCTTACTTGGACATTTGAATTGTACTGTACACACCGGACCCCTAAGTCAATATACTTGGTGGTTATTTGGTTCACACTTGTGTGTTATTTCCTTTTCCTTAAAAACGAACAACTCTGATGGCTATCAATGTATGAGGCTTTTCAGTGAATTCACTCAGATAATTGGGTCCGTCTGGAGGGAAACTGTTTTCTCCTCCTCCGTGTTCTATCTGATTTCCCAGGCTCTCCTTAACCATCCCTCCTATGTGCTCCCCAGCACCCTGTAATCCCTAGTGCTGGAACTTACCCCATTATTATAATTTCTTGCCTACTTGTCTCATTAAGATAAGGGACTCTTGTTTGTCCTGTTCATCACTGTATCATCATCCTCAGAAATTACCCAGCCACAGAAAGGTGCTCAATAAATAAATAAATGGGCAATCTTCTCGAGTGTCTATTGTGTACCACATACATTGCACTAAGAGCTTTACATGTCTCATTTAATCTTACAAACCTTAAGTTTTATATTCCCTACTTTTCAAAGATGAAAAAGCTCAGAGAAGCTATGCAATTGGTCCAAGATCACACAGGACACAAGGAGCAGCACAAAATATCAGGTCTGTCATGTCCAAAGTTCATAACCACCATACACACAGTTGAATTTCTTGTAAGGTATTTAAAACCACAATACTCTATGGGATGCATCTGTAGGATATTTCCTAACCTTGCAATCAGTGTCCCAATGCTATGGGTATTAAACTAAGCCATCTGTCTAACTCCACCTTCAATACGTTAGCAAATGTCATCATGCAAGAAAACCATAATCTCTGGGCAACTAACCCCACAATTTCACACACTGTATTGTTGTTTTCCTAAATCCTGAAATTCTAGAAATTTGATCAGCTCACACCAAATCAGTGATTTTGTTGACACTTCCAGAGAGAGAATTTGGGAAATTTTTAACAGCTGATCTAAGCAGCATTCTGGCACGCAGAAAGAGGTAAACTGTAAAGATTCTAAAATAAAATAAAATGACAGCTTCAAAAAAGAGGTGAAGTCACTGTTCTTTCCTCCTCAGTGAGGCTGACACACCACGCCAGAGTGAACTCAGAACGTAATCAGAGAATGGGACAGACACATGAGTAAGACAGGTCTAACCAGAAGCAGAAGAGGGCTGCTGAGGTAGTCGGGGGAGCAACGCATCTCTGCAGCCAGCACCTGACTGCTCCCTGCCACAGGCACAGGGCCCTTTCTGAAATGAAATGGGCTCATTCCTCAATCTGTCACTTCACTTGGCCTGCTCTGGAGCAGAGTAATTTGTTGAAATGAAGTTAGAGAATAAATATTCTTTAGATCTTCTTTCTTTTAAAGAATAGGGGAAGTTCAACAGTGTGGAACTGCAGTCTGGAAAGCAACAAATTGCATCACACCCCAGTTCACAGCAATACTGTAACCCACACAAGCTGTGTACCTGGGCCAGAAGCCCTACAGAATTTAGAGAGAAATAGATATAAGTGCACATTTCCACTTCCATCCTTTCTCCTTAGCTCCGGAACCACTTCTCTGCTGCCTGGCAGACGGTACACTGGCTAAGAACATGTGTTCTAGACTCAGGCAGCCCGGGGTGGAACCTGCTCTACCACCTGCTAGCTAGGTGGTCATGAATGTGCTACCTCTTCTGCATCTATGTTTTTGATTCCTCGTGTGTGACATGGAACTGCCAACATGCTTCTACATCACAGGCTATTGTGAGGACTGAGTGACATAATGCACAGTGCCTGGCAAGGCTTCCACGTTGGAATTTCCTCTTGGCATCACTTGGGAAATTTGTATCTTTTTCTGATTCATAAGAAAAATCAAGAAACTGGGAAAATGTTGAATGTCTCCAAATTCCAATAAATATTAATACTCAGGATTTGAGGTTGGGAGATCAGACTTCCAAAATCAAATTACTCTATATTTTATATGATTTATGCATTTTTATAATAATAATGCATGATCATAAAAATAAACAGTGAGTCATCTCTTATATAAAAATTTCAGAAGTACTCTGTAGAAGAAAATAATGAATACATGGTTTATTGTTACTTGAACCAATATATTATGACATACTATATATTTGAAAAATATGTAAAAAATTATCTCAACCAGATACAAACATTTGATGATAAAAAATAGTAAAAATGGGAACATTAACACAAAATAAATGCCAAAATAAAACCTATTTTAAAATTCAAAGATAATATCACAAATACTTAATTTTTTTTTTTTTTTTTTGCGGTACGCAGGCCTCTCTCACTGTTGTGGCCTCTCCCGTTGCGGGACGCGCAGGCTCAGCGGCCATGGCTCACGGGCCTAGCTGCTCCGCGGCACGTGGGATCTTCCCGGACCGGGGCACGAGCCCATGTCCCCTGCAACGGCAGGCGGACTCTCAACCACTGCGCCACCAGGGAAGCCCACAAATACTTAATATTTAAACTCTGTCATTCTAAAAGAAAATTTAAAAACACTATACAGCATTAAGTATCCAACAGTCTTGATCTTTGTTTCATGCCAAATTTTCCAGACATGGAAAGAAAATTTTATTTCCTTTCTGTGTTGATGTTGGTTGAATTAGGATGGAGATGGACAGGGGAGACAGAGAGAACCTGTCCCCATTAAGAGAACATCCTAAGCACCTCTGATGCACACGTGAAGACACACACTGCTTCATATTAGTTCATCTCCTTTATTTAACAGTGAAAATACTCTGCCTTTTTGCCCTGATTTTCATTTTGTCATTGAAATAGGTATTACTCTTGCCAATTCAGATTTTAAATCCATTTCTGATTTCATGTCAGTGTATTCTACAGCAACATTTCCATCTACTTCTCTTTGCATTTCTGCTTTTATTTTCAAAGAACTGTAATCTACAGCAAATACTCAAACACTAGAAAACACCAGTGGACATTACTGGGCAATATTTGAATAATGCAAGATTTGTATCTCCTTGGTATTAATAACACTGCAGAGAATCACACATCAAAATACTAAGCTAAGGATTTATTTTACTTCTAAAATCTGTTATTTATCGGAATACCACTCATGGCATTTGTATAAAATATAATGGCTCATCACTGGCAACAGACGGGTCAGGAACACACACTTACAACATGGCAACAGCTACAATTAAGACTAACTGATTAGCTTGTGACTACTTTTCTCCTACATATTTCGGTCTAGGTTCCCAGAAATGCTGACTCTGAGCAGTCTTGCTTTCAACTTGACATCAGTAGATTCTTTCAGATCAAGATGTCTCTATGTTGATTGTTAAGATTTAATTATCAAAGGAGAATGGTGCTTAGTGCTCAAGAAACATCACCTGTTACCATTATCATTATTTCAGTCCCCATCTAGAGGTCTCAGACGACCACTACCTCACTGCTTCCCTCAAGCAAAACTCTAAGTATATCTTCTCTGAGTTAATAGTTACTGTTCATTCAATAGCTTAAGACAGAAATCTCAGTTAACTTTGACTCTTCTCTGAGTCCCAGTGTATCATCAAGCTCCATGTCTTGTTGATTTCTGGCTTCCATCTTTCTCGAATCCCACCCTGCCTCTATCCATTCTCCATCCTGATCAGCAGGTCCTTAGTTCAGGCCCTCTTCATTTTTTTTTTTTTTTTTTTTTTTTTGCGGTACGCGGGTCTCTCACTGTTGTGGCCTCTCCCGTTGCAGAGCACAGGCTCCGGACGCGCAGGCTCAGCGGCCATGGCTCACGGGCCCAGCCGCTCCACGGCACGTGGGATCCTCCCGGACCGGGGCACGAACCCGTGTCCCCTGCATCAGCAGGCGGACCCTCAACCACTGCGCCACCAGGGAAGCCCCCTCTTCATTTCTTGATGGAGCTATTATCAAAGCCTCCCATCTGTGACCTGGCTGCCAATCTCTCATCCTGTTTGCTGAGGCTGTTTCTAAAATGCAGATCTAGATATCTTCTCTGGCTTTATAAAAAGGCCAGTCGATATCCACAGTCTCAAGGACAACATCCAAATTCTTTGAATGCTATACAATGACTCTCACAATCTGGACCTGAACTTGCCAACCTCCTCTCTGGTCAAACCTTCATGAATCTTTATGTCAGGTCATGAATCTTTATTCAGAATCAAAGGTCAAACCTTTGTGAATCTTTAATCATAATTCTTCTCACTTTAAAATGTCAAAATTTTTAGTGTGTGTGGGATCAAGATGGTAGAGTAGGAGGACTGGGCTCATCTTCCTCATGAATACATCAAAGCTGCAACTATATAGAGAACAAATCTCACTGAAATCAACCTGGGGACCAGCAGGATGGCTCTTCCACAACCAAGGCTGTAAAGAAAAATCCACACAGAGTCTGGTAGTAAGGGAGGAGAAGCGATCTGGTTGGGACCCCCACCTCTAGAGGGGGACACAGAAGAGGAGGGGATATCACAGGCTCGAGGATGCTCCCTGGGGAGCGAGGGGTCTGAGCCACATATTAGGCAGCCCAGCCCTGGGGTCCAGCACTAGGAAGACAAGCCCCCTTGATGGTCTGAAAACCAACATGGCTTACTAGAGGGCTGTAAGAAACCAAGACTACACTCTTGAAGAGTACATGCACAGACCTGCTTGCTGCCAGTCACAGCACAGAAGCAGCAGACTGGAAACTGCGTGGAGCTCTGCCCAGCCTGCCAGGACCGCCCTGGCATGCCCCCATCCGGCAATGGCAACCTGCTCCAGCCGCTCTTGTTCCAAAGCTGCTCTCCACTAAGGTGGAGGCTGCTGTTGCCAACAAGTGTGCACACACTTTGAGAGAAGAGAACTTGGTCTGACCCCAGTCCTGCCTCTGACCAGGGCAAAGGCAGCCATGGCCAGTGCACGCTTTGGTGCACACTCTCAGAAGGGTGAAAGGCTAACTCCAGGGCAGAAACAGCCATCCCCTGAGCACGTGTCTCTGCACATACTGGGGAGGGAGCCAGCCCAGTAGTGTGGAACCAACCCCTCTGGCCCCGACCTAGCCTCTAACCCAGGTGCACACACTGGGGAAAAAGTGAAAGCAGCATAGAAGTACAACCCCAAATCCTCAGGTTCTGGCCATACCCCAAACCAAGGTTGAGAATGCCATCACACCTGGGAGAAATCCAATTCCCTCAGAGGTCCTGCTCCAACCCCTATGTCCCCAATCCCACCCCGATAGGGTGGTGATGGCCACTGAGCACAGGAGAAGCTCCAACTCACACCTGGCTCCAGCTCTAGCCCCTCCATCTCCAGCCCTACCACCCATCAAGGTGGTAGCTGCCAGCACACCCCAGGTGAAGACACAGCCCATGCTCATTTTAGATCCAGTTCTCCCACCAAAGCCCCTGGGCACATGCAGACTGCATAGGGACATTCCCACACAAGGACACACCTTCAAGACTGGGAAGGTAACTGTTTCACCTAATTTCACAGAGTCAGAGAAAGTTAAACAAAATAAGAAGAGGAAGGAATATGTTTCAAACAAAAAACAAAAACAAAAAACCTTGACAAAACCCTAATAAAACAGAGATAAGTAATTTACCTGATAAACAGTTCAAAGCAATGGTAATGAGAATAACAACTGAACTTGGGAAAATAATACATGAACACAGTGAGAACTTTAATAGAGAACTAGAAAACATAAAAAAGAACCAGACACAGCAGAAGAATATAGTAAGTAAAATGAAAAATACAGTAGAGGGAGTTAACAGCAGATAAAGTGATACAGAAGAATGCACAAGTGATCTGAAAGATAGAATAATGGAAATCACCCAATCAGAACAGCAAAAAGAAATACAGATTTAAAAAATGAGAATAGTTTAAAGGACCTCGAGGACAACATAAGTGTACTAACATTTGCATTATAGGAGTCCTAGAAGGAGAAGAGAGAGAGAAAGAAGTAGAAAATGTATTTGATGAAATTATGGTTGAAAACTTCCTGAACTTGAAAAAGGAAACAGATATACAGGTCCAGGAAGCACAGAGAGTCCCAAACAAGATGAACCCAAAGACACTCACACCAAGAATTAAAATGGCAAAAGTTAAAGATAAAGAGAGAATTTTAAAAGAGAAAAACCAAGAGTCACATACAAGGGAACCAATATAAAGCTATCAGCTGATTTTTCTGCAGAAACTTTGCAGGCCAGAAGGGAGCAGCATGATATATTCAAAGTGCTGAAAGGGAGAAAACCTACAACCTAGGACACTCTACCCTGCAAGATTATCATTTACAATTGAAGGAGAGATACAAAGCTCCTCAAACAAGCAAAAACTGAGAGATCATCAATACTAAGCTGACCTTACAAGAAGCATTAGAGGGTCTTCTTTAAGTAAAAAAGGCTACAACAAGAAATAAGAAATTATAGGAAGGGAAAAATCCCACTGGTAAAAGCAAATATATAGGAAAGGCTGAGAATCAACCAGTTAAGAAAGTGAGCACAAAGGTTAAAAGACAAAAATTGTAAAGTCAACTTTAACTACAATAAACAGTTAAGGGATTGACACAAAGATATAAAATATGACATCAAAAACAGAAAATGTGGGGGAGAGGAATAAAAATGTAGTACTTTTAGAATGTGCTTAAACTTAAGTGACTATCAGTTTAAAACAAGCAAATATAATTATAGGTCAACATATATGAACTCCACAGTAAGAGCAAATCAAAAACCTACAATAGGTACACAAAAACTACAGAGAAAGAAACATAACACTAAAGAAAATCACCAAACTACAAGGGAAGAGACTAAAAGAAGAAGAACAGGGAAGAACTACAAAAACAACCAGAAAACAAGTAATAAAATGGCAATAAGTACTTACCTATCAATAAGCACTTTAAATGTCAATGGACTAAATGCTCCAGTCAAAAGACATAGGGTGACTGATCAGATAAAACAAACAAGACCCATCTATATGCTGCCTACAAGAGACTCACAGTGCTAAAACCCACATAGACTAAAAGTGGGAGAATGGAAAAAGATATTCCATGCAAATGGAAACAATAAGAAAGCTGGGGTAGCAACACTCATATCAGACAAAGTAGACTTTAAAATAAAGTCTATAAAAAAAGACAAAAAGGTCATTATATAATGGTAAAGGGATCAATACAAGAAGAGGATATAAAATTCATTAACATATATGCACATAATATAGGAACACCAAAATATATAAAGCAAATGTTAATAGATATAAAGGAAGAAACTGACAATAATACAATAGTAAGGGACATTAACACCTCACCTACATCAATGGATAGATCATCCAGACAGAAAATCAATAAAGAAACAGTGGCCTTAAATGACACAGTAGACCAGATGGACTTAATAGATATCTATAGGACATTCCATACAAAACAAAAGAATGCACATTCTTTTCAAATGCACATGGAATGTTCTCCAGGATAGATCAATTGTTAGGCCACAAAACAAGTCTCAACAAAATTAAAAGGGATATAAATTATATCAAACATATTTTCCAACCATAATTGTATGAAACTAGAAATCAATTATAGGAAGAAAAATAGGAAAAACACAAATACATAGAAGCTAAACAACATGTTACCAAAAAACTAATGGGTCAATGAAGAAATCAAAGAGGAAATCAGAAAATACCTTGAGACAAATGAAAATAAAAACACAATTTTCCAAAATTTATGGGATGTAGCAAAAGCAGGTCTACTTGGGTAAGTTTATAGCAATACAGGCCTTCTTCAAGAAACAAGAAAAATCTCAAATAAACAACCTAACCTACCACCTAAAGAAATGAGAGAGAAAACAAAGTCAGAAAAAGGAAGGAAAAGATCAGAGTGGAAATAAATAAAAGAGACCAAAAGAAAAGAAAAGATCAGTGAAACCAAGAGCTAGTTTTTCAAAAAGATAAGCAAAATGAATAAGCTTTTTGCCAGGCTCATTGAGAAGAAAAGAAAGAGGACACAAATAAGCAAAATAAGAAATGAAAGAGAATAAATTACAACTGATATCACAGAAATACAAACAACATAAGAGAATACCATGAACAGTTATATGCCGACAAATTGGTCGAACTAGAAGAGATGGATAAATTCCTAGAAACATACAATCTTCCAAGATTGAATCAGGAAGAAATAGATAACCTGAACAAACTGATTACTAGTATTGAAAATGAATCAGTAATTAAAAAAAAAAAAAACTCCCAACAAAGAAAAGTCCAGGACTAGATAGCTTCACAGGGGAATTCTACCAAACATATACAGAAGAGTTCATACCTATCCATCTTATACTATTCCAAAAATTAAAGAGGAAGGAACACTCCTAAATTCATTCAATGAGGCCACCATCACCCTGATACCAAAACTAGATAACAATACTACCCTAAAAATTACAGGTCAATATTTCTGAAGAACAAAGATGCAAAAACCCTCAACAAAATATCAGCAAACCAAATTCAGCAGTATATAAAAAGAATCATACACCTTGATCAAATGGGATTTATTCCAGGGATGCAAGGATGGTTCAGTATCCACAAATCAGTCAATGTGATATACCACATTAACAAAAGGAAGGATAAAAATCACATGATCATTTACAGAGATGCAGAAAAAGCATCTGACAAAATTCAACACCCATTCATGATAAAAAAACTCTCAACATAGTTGGTATAAAAGAACATATCTCAAAATAATAAAGGTCATTTATGACAAACCCACAGCTAACAACATACTCAATGGAGAAAATCTGAAAGTTTTTCCTCTAAAATCAGGAACAAGACAAGCATGTCCATACTCGCTATTTCTATTTAACACAACATTGGAAGTCCTAACCATAGCAATCAGATAATAAAAATTTAAAAAGGGAAGAAGTAAAACTGTCACTATTTGCAGATGACACAATGCTATATGTAGAAAGCCCTAAATTCTCCACCAAAAAACTATTAAAACTGATAAGTGAATTTAATCAAGTTGCATGATATAAGATCAATATACAGAGATCTGCTTCTTTTCTATACATCAATAATAAACTATCAGAAAGGGAATACAAGAAAGAATCCCATTTACAATCATATCAAAAAGAATAAAATACCTAGGAATAAATTTAACCAAGGAGATGAAAGGCCTATACTTAGAGAACTATAACACACTGATGAAGAAAACTGAAGATGATACAAAGATATGGAAAGATATCCTGTGTTCATGGATTGGAAGAACTAATATTGTTAAAATGTCCATACTACCCAAAGCAATCTACAGATTTAATGCAATCCCTATCAAAATACCCATGACATTTTTCACAGAACTAAAACAAATGATCCTAAGATTCATATGGAACTGCCAAAGACCCCTAATATCCAAAGCAATCTTTAGGGGGAACAAAAAAATCAAAGCTGGAGGTATAATCCTCCCTGACTTCAGAATATACTACAAAGCTACAGTAATCAAAACAGTATGTTACAAAAAACAGACACATACATCAATGAAACAGAATAGAGAGTCCAGAAATAAACTCACGCACACACGGGTCAGTTAATCTACAAGAAAGGAGGCAAAAATATACAATGGGAAAAGTCAGTCTCTTTAATGAGTGGTGTTGGGAAAACTGAACAGCTACCTGTAAAAAGATGAAATTAGAACATTTTCTCACACCACATACAATAATAAATTCAAAGTGGATTAAAGACTTAGGTGTAAGATTGAAAACTATAAAACTCCTAGAAAAAAACATAGGCAATACACTCTTTCACATAAGTGTTACCAATATTTTTGGATCTGTTTCTTTAGGCAAGGGAAGCAAAAGCAATAATAAACAAATGGAATCTAATTAAACTTAAAGGCTTTTACAAAGTGAAGGAAACCACATACAAAATGAAAAAAATAACCTACTGAATGGGAGAAGATATTTGAAGATGATATGTCTGGTAATGGATTAATATCCAAGATACATAAACAGTTCATACACCTCAATATCTAAAAAGCAAACAACCTGGTTAAAAATTGGGCAGAAGACCTGACTAGACATTTTTCCGAAGAAGACATACAGATGGCCAACAGACATATGAAAATATGTTCAACATTGCTAGTCATCAGGGAAATGCAAATCGAAAGCATAACAAGCTATCACCTCACACTGTCAGAATTGCTACTGTAAAAAAGACAACAAATAATAAATGTTGGCAAGGATATAGAGAAAAGGGAACAAACACTGTCAGTGGGAATGTAAATTTTTATACACACTATGGAAAACAGCATGGAGGTTTTTCAAAGAAACTGAAAAAAGAACTTCCATACGATCCAGCAATTCCACTGCTGGGTATATATCCAAAGAAAATGAAAACATAAATTCAAAAAGATGTATGCAACCTAATGTTCATAGCAGCATTATTTACAATAGCCAAAATATGGAAGCAACCTAAATGTCCATCAACAGATGAAAGGATAAAGAAGATGTGTGGGGGGGGAATACACACACACACACACACACACACACACACACACACAGGAATACTCAGCCATAAAAAAGATTGAAATTGTGTCATTTGCAACAACATGGATGGGCCTGGAGGGTATTGTTCAGTGAGATAAGTCAGACAGAGAAAGACAAAAACTGTATGTTTTCACTTATATGTGGAATCTAAAAAATAAAACAAATGAATGAACATAACAAAACAGACTCAGAGATACAGAGAACAAACTAGGGGTTACCAGTGGGGAAAGTGGTTAGTGGAGGGTCAAGGAAGGGGAAGGGAATTAAGAGGTACAAACTACAAGGTATAAAAAAAAATAAGATACAATGATGTAATGTACAACACAGGAAATATAGCCAATATTTTACAATAACTTTAAATGGAGTATAATCTATAAAAATATTGAATCACTATGTTGTATATCTGAAACTAATATAACACTGTAAATCAACTATACTTCAAAAAAAGGTCAAACTTTTATGCTTGTAAGATTTTGCATGCATGGTTCTCTCTATTGATAATAACCGCTTTTACCTGGTAAAACATCTACTCATCCCTTAAGATCCTTTTCTTCTCAGGAATTTCATTCCCTATAAAGTCCTTCCTAACCTCGTCAGGGAGAATTAATACTTCTATCATTTTAACTTTATAGCACTATAAACACGTTTATAGCATTAAATACATAGCATTGTAGTTATCTCTTTATATTGGTCTCCCCCATTAGACAGTGAACTCTAGAATGGAGATATATCTCTTTATTTTTATATTCCTTTACCTTCCCCAACACTCTACCCTAAAGCAGTTGCACAGAATAAGTGTTGTGTCTGTGTATGTGTACAGACACACACACACACACACACACTAAAAGAATGGATGAATGTATTAACAAATGAATACAGTTATGATAATCGCTCGTGTTTAATTTTTTCAGAAGAGGGAGTAATGAACACTGCATAGGACTAGCTTCTTTATGTCTGAGGGCAAAACAAAGGGGAAATATTATCTTTGGTCAGAATAACATTTCGATGAAGAGGAAATGAGCCCCTGTTTATTGGGCAAATTAAGTGGCTGAAGACTTTTCTGCTCCCCATGAGAGAAAAATGGACACACTCTCACTGGGAAGGGAAACAGAGTGGGAGTTCAAGGAGAATCAAGATTCCTGAGGCTTCCCAGCCTGGCAGGAGAATGGGAGTGCTTTCTATCAGTGGACTTTGGGCAAACCTGGTATCCTCTCTGGGCCTCAGTCTCCTCCCTTGTAACACGATAGTCTTGGACTACAGTGATAGTTAAGATGTTCCATCTATGATCTCCATACCAGGTTCTGCACAGAGTTCTCAAGCAAGCAGGAGAGTTAATAATCTCTTTTCGCTGCATTAAATTATGAAAGGATAAGGACAACAGAAGATTTCTTAGGAACCATGAAGGAAAAATGCATAATTTATAAAGAACATTGAAATAAGCAGTAGAAGGTATGGGATAGGGTATAAAAGAAAAAGCTGGGTAAATAAAAAACATAAAATATGGTATTAGAAATTAACTTAAGTATATCCATTATCAAAATTAATGTAAATGGATTCAATCAAAGGAAAAATGTTCTCAGATTGTAGACTGGAAACCAAACTAGATCCAGACACACTGTTTACAAGAGATACACCTAAAACATAAAGCATGGAAACCCAAAAGTAAATGAACCATAAAAGAGAAACATAACAATAAGAATTAACCAAAGAAAGCTATTACAGGCGTTTTAATATCAGTTAAAATAACACAAAAATGCATATTAAGCATAGAGAATCAGTGAGATATAACAACCTATAAGCAACAGAGGCCCAGGATAGGTTAAAAAAAAGAAGGTATAATCGACAAATCCACAATCCTACTATGTGATTTTTAAACAAATCTCTCACATAAAATACTAGCTGAAACAAATAAAATATTGGTAAAGATATAAAGTATTTGAATAATATGATTAACAAATATAAATTTTAAGAAATATATATGTATACATACCCCCAATTGTAGCACCTGTAAGTGGACAAAATAGCTCCTACCATTCTCTGCCTTGCTTACTCCATGCCAAACACACTGTCTTCTTTGTCCTAAAACACCTCTGTCTTATTCGTAGTGTTTCAGAGAACAGAAAAAGAGAAAGAACTGCCCAACTCATTTTATCATCTGATACTAAAACTCAACCAAGGATAACACAAGACATAAAAACATGGGCCATTCTCACTTATGATCACAGATGAGAAAGTTCTATTAAAATAATAGCATATTGGGCTTCCCTGGTGGCGCAGTGGTTGAGAGTTCGCCTGCCGATGCAGGGGACACGGGTTCGTGTCCCGGTCCGGGAAGATCCCACATGCCGCGGAGCGGCTGGGCCCGTGAGCCATGGCCGCTGAGCCTGCGCGTCCGGAGCCTGTGCTCCGCAACTGGAGAGGCCACAACAGTGAGAGGCCCGCGTACCGCAAAAAAAAAAAATAAATAAAAAATTAGCATACTGCATATTAGCAATTTATTAAAAACTAATCACAAATAGACTTTAGTCCAGAAATGCAAGGGTGTTTTAATGTTTGAAAAATCTATTAATTTAATTCACTTGTTGACATTTGGGGCTAGATAATTCTTTATTGTGGGGGCTGACCTGTTGCATATATGATGCTCAGCAGCATCCCTGGCCTCTACCTACTAGCTGCCAGTAGCACCTTCCTCCCAGCTGTGACAACCGAAAATGTCTCCAGACACTGCCAAATGAAACTGTCCCCGGTTGAGAACCCACTGACACAGAGGCTGATGAACTGTCTCATGCACTATGTTTCCACTTAATGGGACCTGGGCCAACTATACAGGCCTAATGAAACACTGCCCAGACTGCTATATTTTGCTTCAGATAATATCCATCAAACGTAGTTTCCACTTATTTTAGAATTCAAAGTTTTATATACCAAAAGAACAATACTAAATCCACTTTATTATTCCTCTGTATAAAATCAAAGTATACCTCCACAGGATGCTGGTTCTAAACTTACTCAATATCTAGTATCCACATGTAAACTATATGAGGACAGCTTTTTGGTAACTTTTATTGCAACATAATTTTATTTTATTTTATTTTATTTATTTATTTATTTTATTGCAGAGTGTCTAGTTTATTATGAAAGGGTTCTCCCAGTATGTACACAGGAACCCAAACTATCGGTTTATCCTGCCCACCCCACCCCCCGCAAAGGCATATCAGCAACAACAGGGTTCCTTCATGGTACCTAGAAGAACTGCAGAACTGCTGGGGTGAAAACATCATCGATGCCCCCTGTGTTGTGTACTTTACACACTCTGAGGCAGTGTGATAAAGCTCCCAACACAGCAGCCTATCCAGGTAAGGTCATCCACCAAATGCATTCTCCCAGGGCTAAGAGACAATCTCACTACACACGAAGATACTAAGACCCAAACTCCAAAAGCCAGAGCTAGGGTCCAGGGCACTGGTTCTTCTACAGCACCAGTAGGATAAATCAGAGCGACTGGGAAGCTTTCAACACTACACCTATAGGGACCCACTCGGAGTCAGAGGGTTTGGGGACACCTGTGCCTGGATGCAGAGGAGTGAATGCTCAGAGGGCAGGGATGAAGGAGGTCGTCATTCCTTGCCCTCCTTTTATCATAGTTGTATATAACCAGATAACATACAAAAACATACAGTTCACTTTTATTTATAATCAAATGGGCACTATACTTTCCAGTGCCTAATCCCACTTTAAAACTTCATGCTGGATGCTGGTGGCAGGCCAAGATATTACTTTTTTATGCATTAAATCCCACACTGGGCTTCAGGAGATAGATGATAAGAGAAAATAACTCACTGTCATCCCCCTTTGCCATGAGACCGGTAGCTCTGGTCTGCCAGGTATTGATAAAATAAGAGAAGGCAGCAAATCGGTGGGCAGAAATCTTATGGGAGAGATGCCTGGCTGAAATACCAGACTCTACCCCAGAGGGAAACTGGTGTCTCTTAATCTAGAGCTATACTCGGACCAGCATGGACAGCACCTAACCAACCATCTGTTACAATGGAAAGCAACAACTGACACCTGTCCTTAGAAGCAATATCAGGTGGGGGTGAAAGTTTTCTTTGCACAACAGAAGTGGCCATGTATACAGTGTATACAGCTTGTCCTCCACCAAGGCTAAGTTGAGGGGACTTGAGTATCAAGGACAAAGGATTTAAGCCAATGATTATGGTGCCGCTGGGACTGGAATAAGAGGTGTTACTAGGCGTTCCCTACAACAAAAAAGGGTCTAGAGCTTGGTAAGGCTACAACAAAGGTCTCCTTTTTCTTGACATCTCAGCCAGCTCTTCCCTGATGTGCTGCACAGAAACCTCATCTCTTTTCAGCTTTGCTCATTTCAGTGCTTCCTAGTAGATCTCTTCTACTTGTGCATATCGTTCTCTGTGCATCAGGGCTGCAGCCAGATTACTGAGCAGCACTTGGAGCTCAGGGTGCTCCACCTGTCTCGCCAGGTCTGACGCCCTCTGTGCGTGAACACAGGCCTCATCAGAGCGGCCCTGTGCATCCAGGGTGGTAGCCAGGTCACTCAGCAGCACGATGGTCTGTGGGTGTCTTTCTCCTAGTATTTCTTCAGAGATCTGTAAAGCTTCTTCATACATCCTTTGTGCCTGTGATGGCTGCTTGGAGAACAGAAGGTAGTGGGGCATAGGTGTCTAGGCACATGCCCAAGAGGAGATGGGCGTTGGCTTTCTCTTACACTGACAAAGTGTCTTCTGATAATTCGTTTTCTTTTTCAATTTTTTCCTCTAGAGCTGAAATGCAGAATTATAGCCAGCAAGAGCCAATTCCTGTCTATTCTGAGCAGTATAAATAATGGCCAGCTTTAGAGAGTTTTCTATTATTGCATTGTTTTCCTGTTGCATGGCCCCTCCAAGCAAGTAACTCATTGTTGCTCTAAAAAGTTTTTCCGCATTTTCAAGCTGACCCCGTAAAAATGATAAGCTGGCCATCAAATCATAAATGTAAGTGATGGCCGTCTTGTTATCACTCTAATAGGCAAGATGAAGAGCATCATGCAAAATTAGCTTCGCCTCTTCTGGCTCATCTTTCATGATGCACAACTGCCAGCCACAGCAGTTGTGAAATTTTTTGTTCTAGTTCTGTGAAAAATGCCACTGGTAGTTTGATAGGGATTGCACTGAATCTGTAGATTGCTTTGGGTAGTACAGTCATTTTCACAATGACTTGGATTCTTCCAATCCAAGAATGTGGTGTATCTCTCCATCTGTTTGTATAATCTTTAATTTCTTTCATCAGTGTCATAGTTTTCTGCACACAAGTCTCTTGTCTCCTTAGGTAGGTTTATTCCTAGGTATTTTATTCTTTTTGTTGCAATGCTAAATGGGAGTGTTTCCTTAATTGCTCTTTCAGATTTTTCATCATTAGTGTATAGGAATGCAAGAGATTTCTGCATTAATTTTGTATCCTGCTACTTTACCAAATTCGTTGATTAGCTTTAGTAGTTTTCTGGTAGCATCTTTAGGAGTGTCTATGTATAGTATCATGTCATCTGCAAACAGTGACAGCTTTACTTCTTCTTTCCCAATTTGGATTCCTTTTATTTCTTTTTCTTCTCTGATTGCTGTGGCTAAAACTTCCAAAACTATGTTGAATAATAGTGGTGAGAGTGGACAACCTTGTCTTTCTCTTGATCTTAGAGGAAATGCTTTCAGTTTTTCACCATTCAGAATGATGTTGGCTGTGGGTTTGTCATATATGGCCTTTATTATGTTGAGGCAAGTTCCCTCTATGCCTACTTTCTGGAGAGTTTTTATCATAAATGGGTGCTGAATTTTGTCGAAAGCTTTTCCTGCATCTATTGAGATGATCATATGGTTCTTATTCTTCTATTTGTTAATATGGTATATCACATTGATTGATTTTCATATATTGAAGAATCCTTCCATTCCTGGGATAAACCCCACTTGATCATGGTGTATGATCCTTTTAATGTGCTGTTGGATTCTGTTTGCTAGTATTTCGTTGAGGATTTTTGCATCTATGTTCATCAGTGATATTGGCCTGTAGTTTTCTTTCTTTGTGACATCTTTGTCTGGTTTTGGCATCAGGGTGATGGTGGCCTCGTAGAATGAGTTTGGGAGTGTTCCTCCTTCTGCTATATTCCGGAAGAGTTTGAGAGGATGGGTGTTAGCTCTTCTATAAATGTTAGACAGAATTCGCCTGTGAAGCCGTCTGGTCCTGGGCTTTTGTTTGTTGGAAGATTTTTAACCAAGTCTCAATTTCAGTGCTTGTGATTGGTCTGTTTATATTTTCTATTTCTTCCTAGTTCAGTCTCAGATGGATGTGCTTTTATAAGAATTTGTCCATTTTATTGCCATATAGTTGCTTGTAGTAATCTCTCATGATCCTTGTATTTCTGCAGTGTCAGTTATTACTTCCCCTTTTTCATTTCTAATTCTATTGATTTGAATCTTCTCCATTTTTTTCTTGATGAGTCTGGCTTATGGTTCATCAATTTTGTTTATCTTCTCAAAGAACCAGCTTTTAATTTTATTGATCATTGCTATCGTTTCCTTCATTTCTTTTTCATTTATTTCTCATCTGATCTTTATGATTTCTCTCCTTCTGCTAACTTTGGGGTTTTTTTGTCATTCTTTCTCTGATTGCTTTAGGTGTAAGGTTAGGTTGTTTATTTGAGATGTTTCTTGTTTCTTAAGGTAGGATTGTATTGCTATAAACTTCCCTCTTAGAACTGCTTTTGCTGCATCCCATAGGTTTTGGGTCATCGTGTTTCCCTTGTCATTTGATTCTAGGTATTTTTTGATTTCCTCTTTGAGCTCTTCAGTGATCTCTTGGTTATTAAGTAGTGTATTGTTTGGCCTCCATATGTTTGTATTTTTTACAGATTTTTTCCTGTAATTGATATCTAGTCTCATAGCATTGTGGTCACAAAAGATACTTGATACGATTTCAATTTTCTTAAATTTACTAAGGGTTGATTTGTGACCCAAGATATTATCTATCCTGGAGAATGTTCCATGAGCACTTGAGAAGAAAGTGTATTCTGTTGTTTTTGGATGGGACGTCCTATAAATATCAACTAAGTCCATCTTGTTTAATGTATCATTTAAAGCTTGTGTTTCCTTAATTATTTTGATTTTGGATGATCTGCCCATTGGTGAAAGTGGGGTGTTAAAGTCCCCTACTATGATTGTGTTACTGTCGATTTCCCCTTTTATAGCTGTTAGCATTTGCCTTATGTATTGAGGTGCTCCTATGTTGGGTGCATAAATATTTATAATTGTTATATCTTCTTCTTGGATTGATCCCTTGAACATTATGTAGTGTCCTTCTTTGTCTCTTGTAATTGTCTTTGTTTTAAAGTCTATTTTGTCTGATATGAGAATTGCTGCTCCAGCTTTCTTTTGATTTCCATTTGCATGGAATATCTTTTTCGATCCCCTCACTTTCAGTCTGTATGTGTCCATAGATCTGAAGTGGGTCTGCCGTAGACAGCATATGTATGGGTTTTGTTTTTGTATCCATTCAGCCAGTCTATGTCTTTTGGTTGCAGCATTTAATCCATTTACATTTAAGGTAGTTATTGATATGTATGTTCCTATTACCATTTTCTTAACTGTTTTGGGTTTGGTTTTGTAGGTCTTTTTCTTCTCTTGTGTTTTATGCCTAGAGAAGTTCCTTTAGCATTTGTTGTAAAGCTGGTTCGGTGGTGCTGAATTCTCTTAGCTTTTGCTTGTCTGTAAAGGTTTTAATTTCTCCGTCGAATCTGAATGAGATCCTTGCTGAGTAGAGTAATCTTGGTTGTAGGTTTTTCCCTTTCAACACTTTAAATACATCCTGCCACTCCCTTCTGGCTTGCAGAGTATCTGCTGAAAGATCAGCTGTTAAGCTTATGGGGATTCTCTTGTGTGTTATTTGCTGTTTTTCCCTTGCTGCTTTTAATGTTTTCTCTTTGTATTTAATTTTTGATAGTTTGATTAATATGTGTCTTGGCGTGTTTCTCCTTGGATTTATCTGGTATGGGACTCTCTGCCCTTCCTGGACTTGATTGACTATTTCCTTTCCCATATTAGGGAAGTTTTCAACTATAATCTTCAAATATTTTCTCAGTCCCTTTCTTTTTCTCTTCTTCTTCTGGGACCCCTATAATTCGAATGTTGATGCGTTTAATGTTGTCCCAGAGGTCTCTGAGACTGTCCTCAATTCTTTTCATTCTTTTTTCTGCTCTGCAGTAGTTATTTCCACTATTTTATCTTCCAGGTCACTTATCCATTCTTCTGCCTCAGTTATTGTACTATTGATTCCTTCTAGAGAATTTTTAATTTCATTTATTGTGTTGTTCATCATTGTTTGTTTGCTCTTTAGTTCTTCTAGGTCCTTGTTAAACGTTTCCTGTATCTTCTCCATTCTATTTCCAAGAGTTTGAATCATCTTTACTATCATTACTCTGAATTATTTTTCAGGTGACTGCCTATTTCCTCTTCATTTGTTTGGTCAGGTGGGTTTATACCTTGCTCCTTCATCTGCTGTGTGTTTCTCTGTCTTCTCATTTGGCTTAACTTGCTGTGTTTGGGGTCTCCTTTTCGCAGGCTGCCGGTTTGTAGTTCCCATTGTTTTTGGTGTCTGCCCCCAGTGGCTAAAGTTGGTTCAGTGGGTTGTGTAGGCTTCCTGGTGGAGGGGACTAGTGACTGTGTTCTGGTGGATGAGGCTGGACGTTGTCTTTCTGGTGGGCAGGTCCACGTCTGGTGGTGTGTTTTGGGTTGTCTGTGGACTTATTATGATTTCAGGCAGCCTCTCTGCTAATGGGTGGGGCTGTGTTCTAGTCTTGCTAGTTGTCTGGCAAGGGGTGTCCAGCACTGGAGCTTGCTGGTTGTTGAGAGGAGCTGGGTCTTAGCATTGAGATGGAGATCCCTGGGAGAGCTTTCGCTGTGTGATATTACGTGGAGAAGGGAGGTCTCTGGTGGACCAAGGTCCTGAACTCGGCTCTCCCACCTCAGAGGCACAGGCCTGACACCCGGCCAGAGCACCAGGACTCTGTCAGTCACACGGCTTTTGGGAAGTCTGAGGTCTTCTGCCAGCGTTCAGTAGGTGTTCTGTAGGAGTTGTTCCACATGTAGTTGTATTTCTGATGTATTTGTGTGGAGGAAGATGATCTCCACCTTTTGCTCCTCCGCCATCTTGAAGGTCTCTCCAACAAAACTGATAGTGTGACTTGTTCAGGTATGTTGTTCATTCTGTGGCTTCCATTGTGCAGGTCCAGAGTCAGTCATTTGTTAGCAACACATACATATCTTCAAAGGCAATGCTGCTCCAGGGACCAGTGCAAAGCAGTCACTGGTCGTCCAGACCTCGTGTCGGGGAGGCTGGTCTGCTTGTCCTGGAGCTTCGGCCTGAGAGGCAGGCATCCGATGTAGCACTTAGCTAGATTTGCTGCCTGGTGGGCACCGTCTCTGACTTTCTCTCCCTGCCTGGCTCTCTCTGGGGCGCCATCTTTTTTTTTAAATCATAGAATCTTAATGCTAATACAGAGGACCTTGGAGATGATATTGTTAAATAGCCTTATTTTACAAAAAGGCAACAAAGAGGTGAACTGCCACAGAAATAGTTACTGGAAAATCTAGAACTTGAATATAGTTTTCAGGATTTCAAGACAAGAGCTAATTTAAACATGCCACTTACAATGGTAATATTAACAGATTAGTCAACCAAAAAAAAAAAAAAAGCTATTTAGCCCGCAGTATGGCTAAAACATCTAGCAATGAACAATCTGTAGGCAACAACAGCATTGCAGTAATCATTATTAGAGTAACCCAAAAGTTATTATGTTGAAAAGAAGTTTTTTAAAATAATACTGGTTAATACTGCTAAGTTAACTAAAAAGTGATGGGAAGGTCTATTAATAATTTCTGTGGGGATTCTTAAAGGAAACTTAAAAGCTCTTAAGAGGCTGGTGATCCTGGTTCTTTAATGTCTAACTTCACCATACAACTTAGGACTTTCCTTTCCATGAGAGGTCTATACCAAAAATATGATTCAAACTTATCAGGCATAACTAAGGTTGTTTGGGACCTCTCCATTAACTGCCAACTCTTTAAGTTAAGATTTGTAAATCTGTCCTGAGAATGCTAGAAGAGACATGCTCTGTATTAGAGATGATGCAACACACAAGACTGCTAAATTTTATTCTCTTGAAATAGAAATTACATATATGATTCTGTAATTTCCCTCATTTCATAAATTTTCCTCAATTTTTCAAGGGTGTTTCCTTTAATATCAAATTTAAGCAGCTGGATTTACATGCAGAAAACCATCGGTGATACTCATGCCTCCTCCATCTTTACTTGTCTGGTGTGATCAACTCCTAGATCTCCCATGATCTGAGGCCTTTTCCTGTTCTCTTTCCCATCTTCCTCCTCTAATTAGACTTGAGGCTGAAAACAGGATGATTAACCCTCTCATGACCATGCTGATGTTTCTCATACTAAATTAGGCAGTTTTTTCTTAAGTAGGAAGTAGATTCTCAGTTGTAAACTTCAAGGATTGTCTTACAGTTAACAATTCAAGGAAACTACCAATTAGCTATTTTAAGTCTTCACTACAAAGAGACAGAATTTCCATATATCGTTACCACTGGATAAGATACATTTCATAAAGGCAGCATTGCGAAGATGAAAGGAGATATTTTTATTCTCTTTAAAGCTGAAAACACAAAACGATCCAGATAGCTTTTTCAGCAGTTACAAATAGAGTGTGTTATTTTTCAAACTCTATTAAAGTCAATTACTTTGTGAGCCTGCAAGTCAGAATTTTCCATGATAATGAATTAAATGGGCGAAGCAACACCATACATACCCTGAGTGGCTGTTGGGGGTAGCTGGAGGCTACTGTCTAGCTTCTCCCAAAGGTAAGTTGGTCGAGGAGTGCCTTCCTCTGAGCTACAGAGCAGGATGACATCGCTGCCAATATCCTGGGGTCCTTGGATTTGGCAGTGTGGGGCAGAAGGAGGAACTATAATAGGAAGGGTAAGCAATAAAGAATTCATTTACCATGAGTCAAATGATGACAGAGGAGACATCAACATTCAGCACTAGAACCTCAGGTAACACTGTTTTGGGGACACATATCAGAAGACTACCTCATGAGCAAAGCCAGTGGATGGTATGTACGATGCACAGGTTTGGCCATAGGTGCAGGGCCTACAACTTCAGCTGGCAGGGAGCAAATATGTATAAGGGGCAACACCCTCAGATTATATTTTTAAGATACCTTATAACTTTAGTTTCACTCTTCTTCCTCCAAAGAAGTATTCGAAGAATTCTTAAGATCCTTCATGTCAACATATTGCTTTTAAAAGCATTACTGAATACACACATGTTCAGAGCAGCATTATTCACAATAGCTGAAAGGTGGAAACAACCCAAGTGTCCATAGAGGGATGGAAGGATAAACAAAATATAGTGTATACGTACAATGGAATATTATTTAACCTTGAAAGTAAGGAAATTCTGACACATGCTACAACATGGATGAACCTTGAGAACATGCTAAGTGAAATAATTCAGTTATAAGAAGACAAATAATGTATGATTCCACTTATATGCAGCACCTAGGGTACTCAAATTCATAGAAAAAGAAAACAGAACAGTGGTTTCCAGCTGCTGAGTGGAGGGAGAAATGTCATTTAATGAGCAGAATTTTATTTTTGTAAGCTGAAGAAAGTTCCGGAGATTGGTTGCACAACAATGTGAATATACTAAATTGTTCACTTAAAAATTGGCTAAAATGGTAAATTTTGTTATATTTTACCACAATTAAAATTTTTTAATTGATGAAAGAGCCCCCTTGTAAAGAAGATATCTCAAGGAACAGCATCCACTTACCCTGCCGGCTACTCTCGGCTAAGACCACCTTACCATAGTTCTTTGTTACTTTACAAACAAAACCAGACACACCAACATTATACCAACTTCTGTTTTATGGTGGGAGGAGTCAGAGCAAGGTTCAAGTATATCTAGTACTTGATAGTAATGCAATGGACATTTTATAATCATTAATACAGATAAGGACACAAAGGATGTGAAACAAAAAATTACAAAAAACAAAAGAATATTAAAGGAAGAAGGTGATAGTTTATAGTGAAAAAGCAAGCAAATAAAAATATAAACTAAGCCCATGGCTTGGATTCTCATATTTGATAATGCATATAGTAGAGTTTAAATACAAGTGATGATGCACTTGTAATGCTAATGACTTTTTAATAAATGTGTTCAACCTTGCAAAAATGAATGAATGAGTGGAAAATGAATGCACTACACAGAGGAACCAGCAAAGAAAATGGGTGGGGGAAGAGAGAACAATGAAAGGGTTAGGTAGAAAGACTGAAAAATCTCAAGGAATCTTAACTCCTGGGATGGGATAAACCAATCTCAATTTACTGCTTTAAACATTGCCACCATGAGGCTATGAGGGGAAAGCCAAAATAATTATTTGAAGGTAGTACTAACTATAAGATAAATTACAGGGTTTTTTTCTTCCTTTAAAAAATGAAAAAATAAATGTGGGTCATGTGGGAAGCCCACTTTGTGGGATGCTTACTTTGATGTAAGCATCAAAATAATGTTAAATTCCAACAGTACTCTTTATTCAGTACTCAGAGTGCTTTAAAATCTATATAATTTTAATATACTTGAATGAATAATAGTTCTAGGACAGAAATCTCCCACTTGTCCTTGGTTTTCTTATTCTGTTTGAAGACTGGGAGAACAAGGTGCCAGGGCTATAGCATTTTCTTGCCCAAAGAAGGAAAATGGCAAGAACCCCCAACACTGGTATCTTCAAGGGACTCAACAGTGGAAGGGAAAAGGGGGAGAATGTACCAAGGAATCCTGGAGTCGATTCTGAGACTTCAGTAGGATGGAGGACAGTCCAGAGCATCAGGCTTCTCTAAGCACTTCTCATCCTCCCCAGATGAACTGAATTTAGCCACTTCTACCACAAGTACCCATTTAGGAGGCAGCGCTTTATTTCAGAAGCAGCGCAAGTGAGAAATAAAACGTGCTCAGAATGAATTTAATTTAGCATGAGATAGTCTATCTGTATGGTACAATAGAAAGAATACTGGTTTGAGTTACAGAGACCTAAATTTTAAGCTAAACTTTATTGTTGTTCATGGTCTATAAAACCTTGGGAAAGACTCTAAATCTATTTGATCTCGGTATTAAGACCAAACTGATCATATAATTTCTCGTTCAAACAAGGATACTTTTGAGAGTAAAAGGAAGTATTATTAAAATTCTTCCAGGACAAGAGGCAAAAGCTTAGAACTGTCGGGGGCCTACTCAGCATTACATAGATATGAAGTAGTAGTAAATTTATTCTCACGTGTGCTAAAACCCTGCTCCCTGCTTATAATCAATTGTTCTTGATTTAATTTGCTCTCAACAATAAGTCCTATCCTATAAAAGCTTAGGAAAAGTGAGAGGCCAATTTTGATGGTATTTTATACCACCTTTCTCCACCTTGAGGAAAAGTCATTTAACAAGTAAGCTTTCGAGAGCCACCTGAAATGGAGGAATGGGTGGGGAGACTATGTGGAAGAAGCATGGAGAAACAGAGTCCAGATGGAGCTGAAAGGAGAGAGGACAGGAAAAGGACACAAGCAGAAAGAGAGTACAGAAAAACTGGCAGAAGTAAATATGCTTGAGAGTAAATTCGTAAGTAAAGCCAAGGTAGCTGCAACATTTTCCTGTCACTCACCTAAAACTGTGAGACCGGTGACCCCAATATTCCTGCCCCCTCTATCTGGAAGGTTGTTAACCAAACACTGGTAGGTGCCTGTATCTGATAGCTGGGTGTTGTTAATGAAGATAGAGACATTGGTGGCTGGCATGGTGCCTGTAAATCCTACCCTACCATGGAACCGGGGGGCACCATCAAACATCTGTCCACTTTGATACAGAATGACCTGCAAAGGAAAGCGAAAGAAATAAATTGGCCACTGCATCTCCTTCTAGACACGTAACAATAACTATCTAGTAAACAGCAGACTATACCAAACATTGGAAAATTATATTTCTAATATTAGAGCTGTCACCAACTTTTTTTTTTTTTTTGCAGTTCGCAGGCCTCTCACTGTTGTGGCCTCTCCTGTTGCGGAGAACAGGCTCCGGACGCGCAGGCTCAGCGGCCATGGCTCATGGGCCCAGCCGCTCCACGGCATGTGGGATCTTCCCATACCGGGGCACAAACCCGTGTCCCCTGCATCGGCAGGCAGACTCTCAACCACTGTGCCACCAGGGAAGCCCCACCAACTTTTTTTTTAAATTATTTGTTGGGCTTTCTTTTTTCTTTCTCATTTTCTTTTCTTTTCTTTTCTTTTATTAACATCTCTATTGGGTATAATTGCTTTACAACGTTCTGTTAGTTTCTGCTGCATAACAAAGTGAATCAGCTATATGTATACATATATACCCATATCCCCTCCCTCCCACCCTCCCTATCCCACCCCTCTAGGTCACCAACTTTGTACTACAGCACCTATCTGTAGATATCAGGGATTCTAAATTCTTACATACCAAACTGGAATAACATCGTATCCTTACCTAACTCAACAGAATAGAGAAAGTGCATTTTATGATACCTTACTATTAGTTCATAGATACTTTTACCAGTGCAAAAATTAATTCCAGAAAAAATGTTAAAAAAAATTAACACTGCCATTCTCATGCTTACTAGGTCACAAAATGATAGCTCACAGTTATAGATTGAATATAAGTGAACGCCATGAAAGGGAAGAAGAGTTATGAGTCCATGATTGCTTACCTATGTCAATTTCCTTACCAAAGTTAACTCTTCATGGGAGAGGACTCAGAATGGTACTGCAAAAAGCCCTTTGGGCTGACAGTGAGGTACCTGGTTTTATCTTAGCTCTACCTTAAATGTCTGGCAGATTGTGGTCAAGTCTTTTCTTGCCTCTATCACTGACTCTTAAAATGATGAAGCTGAACAAAATGATCTCAAAGGCTCAGTCTAATTATTAAAGTTCCATGGATTAAGGAAATAGAAGAGGTTACTATTAAATATATCAATTTAAATTTCCTATCAGAAAACTTAGCTTATCAAATATTTTTAGGTAGTGAAAAGCTTACTGAAGCCGAAAAGCTTCATAACAGAAATACGTTAATTTTGGGAATGAAGGTATAGTCATGTTCACAATTCACTAATTTTCCGAGGATTATTTTCTGCAGTGGGTATCGCATATTATGGGATCTTTTACCTATAACTGATACACCTTATTAGATAGTAGCTTCTATTTTCATGTACCCTAATTTATTTGAGAATCTTGGAAGAGATCTAGCGTGCCTGGCTTTGTTTATTTTAAAATACTTGTGCAATTAACCAAAAAAATCAAGTACTACTACCTAATGTTACTTCCTTAATATTATCACTATATTTATTTATTTTTAATTAATTTATTTTTGGCTGCATTGGGTCTTCATTGCTGTGCGTGGGCTTTCTCTAGTTGTGGCGAACGGGGGCTACTCTTTGTTGTGGTGCATGGGCTTCTCATTGCGGTGGCTTCTCTTGTTGCGGAGCATGGGCTCTAGGCGCGCAGGCTTCAGTAGTTGTGGCTCGTGGGCTCTAGAGTGCAGGCTCAGTAGTTGTGGTACACGGGCTTCTCAATGTGGTGGCTTCTCTTGTTGCAGAGCGTGGGCTCTAGGCACATGGGCTTCAGTAGTTGTGGCACGTAGGCTCAGTAGTTGTGGCGCACGGGCTTAGCGCCTCCGCGGCAGGTGGGATCTTCCCAGACCAGGGCTTGAACCCTGGCAGGCAGATTCTTAACCACTGTGCCACCAGGGAAGCCCTATCACTATCTTTAAAAAGTAGTCTCTCATCCACCTATGTTAGTACTAGTCCCTCCCTGTCAAAATATACTTTGCTTTTTCTGTCTTAGTATTTCCTGTCAGCAATGTGTTTTGATGAAATTCCAGGTTCCTACATAAAATCCTCGGAAGGATCCCCTTGACATCTCTTAATTAAAAAAAAAAATCTTTTACAAAGAGGATAGCTTCTTCTGATAGTTGACTAATAAAACAGCTTAGGTTCAGTGGAAGTATCACCTTATTCTAGAAATCAAATATGTACTCAAGATGCTTTCCTACCCACCTCTTGTGAAAAGATTAAAATTTCAGAGGTAGCACAGGATGGGACAGAAGTACCTGCTCAGGCTGGTTCGCATTGGAGAGAGGAATGACCATCCAAATGACATTGAGGTTAATGAGGGCAGCGCTGGTAGTGAAAGTACAGGGCAGGACTGCTGTCTGACCCCGGGCCACTTGGACACTCCCAGGGCTCTCGGAGACTTCCAGGGAAGCTGCAACACCTACAGAAGGAGGAACAAAGAGGTTATGTGATAGACCAAATCTCTTCATAAAAGGTCTGTGTGTTTTATATTATCAGTTATGTAAACAGACTGATATAACAGTCTTACTAAACATCTACTGACCACTCACTGAGTCAAAATAATAAAAATTTTTCAACCTTTTACCTCTTAGAAACTATAAAGGAAAAATATTAGAAGACACATTCTATTTTGTAAGACGGTATCTGATATTTGCCAGATTCAAATACAGATTGGGAGAATTCAACTGACAGGGTCTAAGCAAAGCTTTAACAGTGATGAGGGATAACAAATAAACTGAAAGTATTTTAAAGAATCATTACACAATAGCACACTGTAAAATTAAATGCTTATATATAAATCCAACAAAATATGCTCAGGATGTATATCCTGAAAACTATAAAATGCTGATGAAAGAAATCAAATAAGACTAAATAAATGGATATGCAATGTTCATGGGTTGGAAGAATCAACACTCTTAAGATGCCAATCCTCTCCAAATAGATCTACGATGGAGAGCAATGCCAATCAAAATCGTAGCGTGCTTTTTGCAGATACTGACAAGCTAATTCTAAAACACATGACAAGGCAAAGAACTAGAATAGCCAAAAGAATATTGAAAAACAGGAACAAATTTGGAGACGACGTTACACTATCTGATTTCAAAATTTGCTATAAATTAGCTATAGCAATCGAGACAGTGTAATACTAGCATAAGGACAGAGCATCAGACAAATGGCACAGGCTTGATCGTTCTGAAATAAACCTTATTTATTTATGATCAAATGCTTTTCAACAAAGGTACAAGACAATTAAATGAGGGAAAAACAGTTTTTTCAAAAAATGATTCTGGAACAATTCAATATTAATATGCAAAAAATTTAACTCAGACCCTTACCTCAAAGCATATACAAAAATCGACTCAAAATGTATCATAGACCTAAATGTAAGAGCTAAAACTATTAAACTTCTAGAAATAAACATAGAAGAAAACCTTTGCGGCCTTGGATTAGTCAAAGTGGTCTTAGTTATGTCACCAGGACCATAAACTGTAAAAGAAAACAATTAAGAAACTGGACTTGATTAAAATTTTTAAAAACTTCTGTGATTCAAAAGACTTAATTAAAAAAAATAAAAAGCTAAGGTATAGACTGGGAAAAATATTTTTAATTTACATATCTGATAAAGGACTTGTATACAGAATATATAAATAACGATTATAGCTCAATAATAAAAAGACAAGCAACCTAATATTAAATGGGCAAAACATCTGAGTGTGTATTTCAACAAAGGTTAATAACAAGCACATGGAAAGCTGCTCAACATTATTATTCACTATGAAACTGCATATTAAAACCACAATAAGGTATCATCACACATCCAGTGGAACGGTTATAATCAAGACAAAACCACGTGCTGAACAAAGATGTAGAGAAACTGGAATCCTCATTCACTGCTGGTGGAAATGTAAAACTGTACAGTCACTTCGGAAAACAGCTTCAGTTTCTTAAAAAGTTTAACACAGACGTGGAACAAACTTACCATATAACCCAGAAATGCCATTCCTAGGAATCTACCCAAGTAAAATGAAAATATATGCCCACACAAAGACCATGAATGCTTATAACAGCATTATTGATATCATACCTCCAAATGGAAATAATACAAATATCCATCAGCTGATGAATGGATAAACAAAATGTGGTATATCCACGCAATGAAATACTATTCAGAAATAAAAAGCAACAAGCTACTGATAAATATTACAACATAGATGAGCCTCTCAAAAACATTTTGCTAAGTGAAAGAAGGCAGATTCAAAAGTCTACATACTGTATTATTCCATTTATATGAAACGTCCAGAAAAGGCAAATCTATAGAGACAGGAAGCAAATCAGTGGCTGCATGGGGTAAGAGAGAAGGGAAAAGGGATTGATGCAAATAGGTTCAATGGAACTTTCTAGGGCAATGGAAAACTTCTAAAACTGTATTGCTTTGATAGTTGTATAAATTTACTAAAAATAATTGAATTCTATACTTTTTTATAAATAAATTTATTTATTTTTGGCTGTGTTGGGTGTCCGTTGCTGCACGCGGGCTTTTCTCTTGTTGCGGCGAGCAGGGGCTACTCTTCGTTGCGGTGTGCAGACTTCTCATTGCAGTGGCTTCTCATGTTGCGGAGCACGGGCTCTAGGCATGTGGGCTTCAGTAGTTGTGGCTCGCAGGCTCGAGAACACAGGCTCAGTAGTTGTGGCACACGAGCTTAGCTGCTCCACGGCATGTGGGATCTTCCCAGACGAGGGCTCGAACCCGTGTCCCCTGCATTGACAGGCGGATTCTTAACCACTGCGCCACCAGGGAAGCCTGAATTTTATACTTTAAATGGATGAGTCCTTTGGAATGTAAATTATACCTCAGTATTGCTATTAAAATTCAAAAAAAAGAAAACAGTAACTTACCAGAGCTAACTCCTGACAAGTCAAAATCAACTGTAATCTTTTCTGAAAAGAATGCCTGCCCCCCTGGGACTATAGTACAATATGGGAATAACAGGAGATTAAAATAGGTCAGAGGGATCCAATAAAGAAGCTATTCTAACTATGAAAAATACACTGTCCATGGCAGTAACTCAAACTGTTTTATTTTGAAGTGATATTACCTCAGTTCGCCCAAAAAAGTAACACAATAACATACTGTTATGATTACAATTTGTTTAAAAAATAAACATACATAACACCTTCCTTCCATAAAACTTTGTGTTCTTCACATATAGTCCAATGACGCTCTTAGGAGTTAACTTTACAGGATAAAATGTTTCATAAAATGAGCCATCTGTGGTAGAATATAAAGCACTTGATAACATCAGGAAAAGTCTCTAAGTTAAATAACATTAGGGAAAGTCTCTAAGTTTTAAAAAGGAAAGTTGAATGAACCTCAGGTGCTAAGAGGCAGAAAGTGGAGGTTACTTGAGCATGGAACAGGCAATGGCAGGAACAAGTCACCTCATGGGTAGAAGTGGGTTAACGGAGGATATATGTTATGATCATTATGGTAAATGCAATGGAGATTTTTAAAAGTAAGTGTGGAAACCAAACTGGCAAAAAACCTCCATCACTTCATTCTTCAGATAATACTCCAAGGAAGAAGTGTAGGGAATACGCCACCCCTTAAACTAACTATACAGGATAACATACGCCCCCCGCCCTCAATTTACTAATTTTAAGCTGAACTCACACAATCTTTGATACAAATTTTAAAAAGAAAAAAAGGGCAGTATAGACTATTAATGAAAGATAAAGATGTAGATGGGAAAACTACCAAAATACGATAGTATTCCAGTAAAGGAAGAGTAGATTCACAGGATCGGGGTGGGAGCTGAGGGAAACAGAGCAGATCTGCTGGCAGAAGGCGGGCCCCCAGGGTGGCAGAAGCTGGGAAAGACTGACTTTATTTATCTCACATTTTTACATAAGGTTAACCCTGAAATCTCAAGCATTGAGATAGGTGCAGAATAAATACTCTAGATAAGCTGCTTTCAGAACTTGTAAAAGTATGGGTTTGAAGCTGGATAGGTCTAGTTTGAAATCTGGCTCTTTCATCTCCTTAACTGTGTGGCCTCACTTATTCTCTGATTCCATTGCCTCACCTGTAAAATAGGGCTAACACCATCATCACATCGTTAGAAGGGTATGATGAGGGCAATACCAGATGCTGACGGCTGACAGTGACCATTACCACACCGCTATTGCTTGCTGACATTTAGGGCACACTGACCACATAGCGAGTCCACATGAAGCACTATATGTAAACATATACATGTACATACACGTATACACACATAAACTCATTTAATACTATAAAGTATCTTATACCTCATATATAATTTCTTATCCATAAGAAATTTAGGCCCAGAGAGACTAAAAACCAGCTATAGGTCACACAGCTCAAGGAAATGGTAAGCTCTGGATTCAAATCCAGACAGTTTATCTACAGAGAACATATACTTAAAGACCACACATAACACACAGAAATCAGTCCATAAATGTTTGTTTTTATCATCACTACTATATTATACAATCACCAAATTTTAAGTTAGTATGGACTCTTTCATAAAGCCATCAGATAAAAACTCCCTCAACTTCCTGCTTCCAAGTCAGCTTTGATCTGCCTTACCCTCTTCTTCCTCTCTCCCCTTAGATTAGAGAAGTTCATCTAAGGCCAGCCTCTCAGGTGAGCATAATTTATATTTCATCCTCTTGGCCTCCTCAGTAACCTTATCATAGACTGTCCCCTCTCTTGTAGCCTCAGCCTCTTGCTCTGCACTGGAGACTTCCTGACAGCATTTAAACATACTCAAGTATTTCCACTTAGAACAAAATTCCTCCTTCCCTCCACCCCACAGTTCCCTCCAGGGACTGCCCTCTCTCCAGACTCTTCTACATTTAGTCTTCAATCCACTCCTGCCACCATTACTTCTTAACATAGTTCTCCCTAGGTTTCCCAGAGACCTTCTGATGGCTCCGTGACTCTTGAATTCATTCTTGGACTCTCAGTAGCATCTAGCAGTGATGACCATTCCCCTCTCCTTCTTGAAACACAGCTTTCCCTTAGCTTCAGTGATGTAATTTACTTCTGGTTTTCCTTCCATATCTCTGGATACTTCTCAATCTCTTCTGCTGTTTCTCCCTTCTCTACCCAGCTATTAAATGTTGGCATTCCTCAATCGGCTGCCTTTTCTTTCTTTTATCTTTCTTTTGCGGTACGCGGACCTCTCACTGTTGTGGCCTCTCCCGTTGCGGAGCACAGGCTCCGGACGGACGCGCAGGCTCAGCGGCCATGGCTCACGGGCGCAGCCGCTCCGCGGCATGTGGGATCCTCCCGGACTGGGGCACGAACCCGTGTCCCCTGCATCGGCAGGCTCTCAACCACTGTGCCACCAGGGAAGCCCCCGGCTGCCCTTTCTTATTTTAAACTCTCTCCCTGCAGACTCTCATTCACTATCATGGGTTCATTTCTCATATACAAGCCAATGGCTTCCAAATTTAACTAACCCAAAGCTCTCCTCTTATATACAATTGCCTCCTAGACATCTCCACACAGAAATCTCAAAGATACCTCAAGTCAACTCATCCAAGATCAGACTCTTGATCTTCCCCACCATGCCTGCATCCCCTGTATATCTGGCTCCTTTTTAGAGTTCCCTGTGCTAGCAAATGGCTCAACTAGCCATCAAGTTGGACAAGTCAGAAATTTCGAAATCTTTCTTGATTCCTTCTACTCTCTCATCATCTCCCAAACCCAGTCCACGATCAAATCTGATCCATTTTACCAATAAAATTTCTCTTGACTACTTCCATCACAGCCTTTGCTCTGTCCTCTGTCTTTCCTCTGACCTCCTCTGTTCCACACCCAATCTTTTACTTAATATATTACCTCCTACTCATTCTTCATATTAGCTCAAGTGCTACCTTCTCACAGATAAGCATTTCCTGACCCCTCAGCCTAGGTCAGGGTCTCATAAAGCAGTGTTCCTGTTATTCTGAACACTATTCAAACTTGTAATCATACTTTCATCAGTGTGATTATTTAAGATAACATCCTTGGAATACTGTGAGGTACATTAACTCCAGAGTAATTCCATTACTGTAAGCACACAATAAGAACTCAATAAATATATATTGTTTAATTGATCTAATTCAATTTGCACACGAAGATACTAGGGTCCAAAGAGATAGCCTTGCCAAAGGTCTTAAGATTAGGACCTATTTCTTCTGACTTCTGATAGAGTATATTTTCTACTATTCCAAACTCCTCCACAGACCATAACTCTGAAAACAAATGATAGGATTACTTGTAGTATGATTAAGGCGAAGAGATACTTCTTTACCAACAGAACCAACACTGAGCAATAAAAACTCAATTTATTTGTAAATATATCTGCTCTACTCTGTCTCATGTATACAGAACTTAATATAAAAAGTCTACTTTGCTCTTTAGCTATCAGAATTCTCTATGAAAGACAATTTTAAAAGTCAACCAACACCTTAAAATGTCAGATATAAGATATGAGATATCAAAGCAAGTTTTTTTAAAAGCTATTTTTTATTAGTTATCTATTTTATACATATTTGTGCATATATGTCAATCCCAATCTCCCAATTCACCCCACCACTATCACCACCATCTCCAGCTTTCTCCCCTTGGTGTCCATACATTGGTTCTCTACATCTATGTCTCTATTTCTGCCTTGCAAACCAGTTCATCTGTACCATTTTTCTAGATTCCACATATATGCGTTAAAATGCAATATTTGTTTTTCTATTTCTGACTTACTTCACTCTGTATGACAGTCTCTAGGTCCATCCATGTCTCTACAAATGACCCAGTTTCGTTCCTTTTTATGGCTGAGTAATATTACATTGTATATATGTACCACAACTTCTTTAACAATTCGTCTGCCGATGGGCATTTAGGTTGCTTCCATGACCTGGCTATTGTAAACAGTGCTGCAATAAACATTGGGGTACATGTGTCTTTTTGAATTATGGTTTTCTCTGGGCATATGCCCAGTAGTGGGATTGCTGGGTCATATGGTAATTCTATCTTTAGTTTTTTAAGGAATGTCCATACTGTTCTCCATAGTGGCTGTATCAATTTACATTCCCACCAACAGTGCAAGAGGGTTCCCTTTTCTCCACACCCTCTCCAGCATTTGTTGTTTGTAGATTTTCTGATGATGCCTATTCAAAGCGAGTTGTTTTTTTTAACATCTTTATTGGAGTATAATTGCTTTACAATGGTGTGTTACCTTCTGCTTTATAACAAAGTGAATCAGTTATACATATACATTGGTCCCCATACCTCTACCCTCTTGCATCTCCCTCCCTCCCACCCTCCCTATCCCACCCCTTTAGGTGGTCACAAAGCACCGAGCTGATCTCCCTGTGCTATGCGGGGGCTTCCCACTAGCTATCGATTTTACGTTTGGTAGTGTATATATGTCCATGCCACTCTCTCACTTTGTCGCAGCTTACCCTTCCCCCTCCCCGTGTCCTCAAGTCCACTCTCTAGTAGGTCTGCATCTTTATTCCCGTCTTGCCCCTAGGTTCTTCATGACCATTTTTCTTTTTTTAGATTCCATATATATGTGTTAGCATACGGTATTTGTTTTTCTCTTTCTGACTTACTTCACTCTGTATGACAGTCTCTAGGTCCATCCACCTTACTACAAATAACTCAGTTTTGTTCCTCTTTATGGCTGAGTAATATTCCATTGTATATATGTGCCACATCTTCTTTATCCATTCATCTGTTGATGGACACTTTGGTTGCTTCCATGTCCTGGCTATTGTAAATACAGCTGCAATGAACATTTTGGTACATGACTCTTTTTGAATTATGGTTTTCTCAGGGTATATGCCCAGTAGTGGGATTGCTGGGTCATATGGTAGTTCTATTTTTAGTTTTTCAAGGAATGTCCATACTGTTCTCCATAGTGGCTGTATCAATTTACATTCCCACCAACAGTGCAAGAGGGTTCCCTTTTCTCCACACCCTCTCCAGCATTTGTTGTTTGTAGATTTTCTGATGATGCCCATTCAAAGCGAGTTTTAAGATCAACTACCCTGAAGGATTTGTACAAAGACAGATGAAAACTGGCTATATAACTTTTAGGACTATACAGAGAATAAATGGGTCAGGCATGAATGTCTGGAAACAGATTTTGTGGAGAGCTGTGGTGTGCTATAAGTTCCATTCCATTCCCACCCAGGAAAAGGGGCTACTTTCCCTGAATATGTCAGGGCAAAGGGCATCTGAGTGGATCACATGTGGGTTCCCTTAGATTCTGTCCCAGAGGGCTGTCTAATGAGCCTTCCAGGAGAAAGAAGCTGGAGGCAGACCTCTGGACTAGAGGGTGGGTCACTGGCATTCTGAGAACTACACATATATTTCTGTGTATAAATTGAGATTTTCTTGCTTTGCTTTATTTTTAACCTAAGAATGATCAGAAAAGTTGTGTAACCTGCTTAAATTTTCATCTAGAAAAAGAAAAACTGGATCTTGAATAAATTTTAAAAGATGTGGAAGACAAAAAGTTGCTTTGTGATTGTGTCTCAGGATTCCTATTTAAAATACGGATTCAACTGAATATAATTGAGAATTTCTTAGAAAGAGTAAGAAGGAAGGAAATGGGTGTGCTTCACATTTTAAATGCTTCTTTTTTTTCTATTTTATTTAAAAAAAAACCCTAAAAACCCTATTTTCTGTTAGAGTATATTTCCATGTTTGAAATTCTGGGCAGGAATTTAAACTTTAATGCTAAATACTAAATTAAAAATTCATTTAAAATATCTTACAATTTGCAATATTTACATGTAAAATGCATAATTTAACAGTTGAATTGGCAGCATTTTGCAGACTTGAATCTTTTCTTAGTACGTTCACCCAAGAAAAATTAAGTCAACTCATGAATTCTGAATGACTCCTAGCAATTAAACAAGAAAGACATAAAGCACATGGCCCTATTTCCTCCCAGGAGTTGAAACCGTAAATAACAGTTGTGTATACTCTTTCTTTAGACCTCTATTTCTCAAGATTTAAAGCAAGAAGAAATTCACATTTTCTCAGACCAAGAGGTACATGTTAGAGGAAAAAAAGCTGGCAGCAAAGAATCCTTAGAAGTCTGAAGAGGAATCATCCACACTGCATAGCCAAGAGAAGAGACAAAGGACGTTTTACAGTGATTGGCTAGACTCAAAGGACACAAGCCCTCCCCCTACAAATCCAACAGAGCCAGAACACCTGAAGTTCAGAAGCAGAACTGGCACAAAAATCTAACTGAGATGTTGAAATAGAGTGTTTGCTGATATCTATGGAGCATGTGCTCATGTTTCAGGATCAGCCCAACTGCCAGAGCACTTCCCTCCAGGAATATGGTCAGCAAAGCATCAACAGGATCTTATGGCATTTTGGAGGACCTATGCTGTCCTTCTGCTCCAAATGTTAATATCAGTGGTCACATAATGCCTATTGGCTTGTATGATTCCCATATGATTTCATAAGTGCTGTTTCGTGCATATAAAAATTATAACATCCATCTAACCTGTTCAAATTAAGTTTTATAGATCCATCAGACTGAAATAAATTTCAAAAAAACAAAAATTCTATGCTATACTTGTTTTCTGAAGGAAATTATGGAATAACACAAGTCTCTAACATTGCAGTGATTTTTATTTTTTTTAAGTTTTAAATATTTTATTTATTTATTTTAACATCTTTATTGGAGTATAATTGCTTTACAATGGTGTGTTAGTTTCTGCTTTATAACAAAGTGAATCAGCTATACATATACATATATCCCCATATCTCTTCCCTCTTGCGTCTCCCTCCTACCCTCCCTATCCCACCCCTCTAAGTAGTTACAAAACACGGAGCTGATCTCCCTGTGCCATGCAGCTGCTTCCCACTAGCTATTTATTTTACTGTAGTGATTTTTAAGGAAATCACTTTCTCTTCATATTTTAAGCAAATTTTAATCAGATGAAATTATCTTTACAATTGTTATTATTATATAATTTTAACTGCCATTTTAACTAAAAAACAATGTTTGTGTTAACTAACATTAAATTAGGCTTTGGCCATCAACACAGCACTAAACTAAATGAAGAGTAAATATCTGGTTAATTTGATCAGTGTAGACGGCTTTATTATGCACTGGTCATCGACATTAATCAATTTACAGAACCACTGCCAAGTCTCTGTAAACAATATGCATACTTTATTGTTGGTATACAAAGGCAGGTTACCATAAAATTACACATCCTCACCTTCTGACTGGAGCACTGTAGCCCCATACATGTGCCACGGTATCACAGTATTGTATTTCCATGGTATTATGGTGCCCCTTTAAACGCCACTGCACTGCCTTCTCACTGGCTCCTCCTCTTCAGCCACAAACATTCCTCAGGAAGCATGCCAAGGGCAAACAGCACGCCAGGGGACCCAGGTATAGGAATGATTTCCTCAAGTATAGTTCCAAAGAGCAGGCCCAGAGATGAGACAGAGGTCCAGAGGGAGGCCAAGGCCTTGTACTGAACCAATGCTCACACTCTACATTAGCATGCCCCTTTGTCACTTTTCAAGTGATCAAAAGTATATACATCTGCCTACTCGGCCCCTTCGTGCCATGGCATATCTATTATATAGGAGACTTCTACTCAGCAATAATTCCTAACACTCCATGTGATCTTGATCAGAATCTTCTACAGCAAGTCTCCCATTATTATCACCCTCCCCTAATTTTACATCTGACTTAGGACATAGTTGTTCTATTCCATTTAGGAATTCCCTTACAGGGCTGACTACAGTCTGGCAAGGTTACAGAAGATCTACATACATATTTTGTTTGGCCTATATTATATGACCCACTCAGAGTTTTTAAGTACTTCGAATTACTTACAATTAAATAATAAAAAACTCTAGATTACCAACTTATCTTAAAAAACTGTAAGAGTAATAGTGGGCCTGAATTTCTCATGGCAATTAATTAGTGCTGCCCCTTCACACAAATTTTGAGCTCTTCACATTGCCACAATCCTCACCACTCCCTATTATCTACAATATACCACTTTTCTCAGTCAGGATCCCTGCCTGACTCCGATGAACATCTGTGTTTGCAAATCCTTTTGTAAAAATGAGTAATGTGATTATAATTAGCTGTCTAAAGAAGCAAGCCACAAAAGCAGATGCAAGATTTGAAGTGTTATGATGAACATGATAATATGATGGCTACCACAGCCAAAATTCCCCTCAGGTAAAGCAGAATGAAGCAATTCCTTACATAGGTCACCATGGTTTTAACACAGGATCTCATTCACATCCTGGCTACAAGTGATTGTATACCAGAAATCAGCACCTGACCAAATCAGTCACATATAGACCAGACAGTTGTTTATGAAATAGCTGTCATAAGATCCTTGTCAAAAGATGTACCAAACACAACGGTGCCTGGTAACTCCAATAGGACTTTCCTTCTTGTTGGAGAGTCTGAAAGAAGCAGCATGTGAAGAAAGAACTAAATCACCAAAATAGGAATAAAGAGGGACATTAAATAATGATAAAGGGGTCAATTCATCAAGAACATAATAGTCATGTGTATGCATCTAACAACAGAGCTTCAGAGTACATGAAGCAAAAACTGATAGAACTGAAAGGATAAAAAGAAAAAAATCTCAATCACAGAGAGTGGAACACTTTTCTGTCATTGACAATTACATAAAGCAAATATATAAAAATCAATAAATAAGAAAAAATCAGTGAAAATACAGAAGACCTACACAACACTACAAATGAACTTAACATAACTGAGATTTTTTAGGACACTCTACCCAACATCATGGAATACACATTATTTTCAAATGCACATGGAACATTCACCAAGATAGACCATATTCTGAGCTACAAAATAAACTTTAACCAATTTAAAGTCATTAAAATCACACACGGATGTGAATTAAATTAGAACTCAACAGAAAGAAATATAGAAAATCATCAAATATTTAAAAAAATTAACTTCTAAATAATTCACAGGTCAAAGGCCAAATTACAAGGAAAATCAGAAAATTTTTTGAATTGCATAAAAATGAAAATACAACACATCAAAATTTAAGGCAAGCAACCAAGCACTACTCTGAGGAAAATTAATAGCATCTAAATGCTCACAGTATGAAAGAAGAAGGTTTATAGTCAAAAACTTAAACACCCACCTTAGGAAACTAGGAAAAGAAAATTACATCAAAAGTAAGTCAAGGGCTTCCCTGGTGGCGCAGTGGTTGACAGTCCGCCTGCCGATGCAGGGAACACAGGTTTGTGCCCCAGTCCGGGAAGATCCCACATGCCGCGGAGCGGCTGGGCCTGTGAGCCATGGCCACTGAGCCTGCGCGTCCAGAGCCTGTGCTCCACAACGGGAGAGGCCACAACAGTGAGAGGCCCGCATACCACAAAAGAAAAAAAAAAAAAAAAAGTAAGTCAAAAGAGAAAAGTATAAAAATAACAGTAGAATTCAATGAAAATGAAGACAGGAAAATTATTAATGGAGTAAATCACTGAAACCAAAAGCTGGTTCTCTGAGAAGTCAATAATTGATAAATCTCTAACCAGACTTATCAAGAAAATAAAAGACATAAATTACCATTATGAAGGAAAGGACATAACTACAGATCCCAGAGACATTAAAAGAATAATAAAGGGATATTATAAATAACTTTATGCTAGTATCTTGGAAACAGATGAAATGAACAAATCCCTTGAAAGACACAAACTACCAAAGCTCTCTGTAAAAGATATAACCTGACTAGCCCTATGCTCATTTTTTAAAAAATGAATTAATTTGCATTTAAGAATTCTCCCACCGAGATAACACCAGGTCCAAATGGCTTCAACTGTGAACTGTGCCAAACAATTAATGAAAAAATAATGACAATTCCATATATAAATTCTTCCAGAAAAAAAAGGGAACACTCCCCAACTCATTTTATGAGGCTTACATTACCCTGATACCAAAATCCAACAAAGACAATACAAGCAAAGAAAATTACTGACTAACATCCCTTCTAAATATAGGCATAATAGCCCTTAACAAAATATTAGCAAATTGAATCCAGCAATATATAGAAAAATAATTAATAATGACAAAAGTGACGTTTACCCTTTTAAATGCAAGGTTCACTCAGTATTTGAAATCAATATAATTTACCAAGCCAATATACTAAAAAAAATACACACACACACACACACACACACACTTTTCAATGGGTACCGAAAAAGTGACAAAAATCAGTGTCTGTTTATCATAAAAACTCTCTTCAAACAAGGAAGAGTAGGAAACTTCCACAAATGGATAACAAGCATCTACAAAAAAATAGAGAGCTAACATTATATTTAATGATAATAGACAACTTTCACTTAATGGCTAAAGTTGCTTTCCTCCTATGATCAGAAACAAGGAAAGGATGTCTGCTCTCACCACATCCATTCAACATGGAGTTCCTAGCCATTGCAATAAGTCAAAGATAAGAAGCAAGACGCATATAGATTGGAAAGGAAAAAGTAAAACTGTACAGATTATTTGCAGATAACACAATTGTCTACATTAAACATCCTAATGAACCTACTAAAAAGCAAAAAATTCTAATTAATAAATTAGTTTACCAAGGCTGCAGAAGTCAAGGTCAATATATGAATATCAACTATATTTCTATTTAATAGTAGTGAATATTTGGAAATTAAAATTTAAAAATAGGGCTTCCCTGGTGGTGCAGTGATTGAGAGTCTGCCTGCCGATGCAGGGGACACGGGTTCGTGCCCCAGTCCGGGAAGATCTCACATGCCGTGGAGCGGCTGGGCCCATGAGCCATGGCCGCTGAGCCTGCGCGTCCGGAGCCTGTGCTCCGCAACGGGAGAGGCCACAACAGTGAGAGGCCCGTGTACCTCAAAAAAATAAATAAATAAATAAAAATAATACCACTTTTACAATAGCACCAAAAAGATGAAACACTTGGGAATAACTTTAACAAAAGATCTGTAAGACCTATACAATGAAAATTACAAAACTTTCCTGAGAAAAATTTAAGGACCTAAATAAATAAAAAGATAAACCATGGCCATTAATCAAAAACAATACTTTTAAGATGTCAAGTCTCCCCAAATTCATCTACTGATTTAATACAATCCTAATCAAAATTCCAGTGAACTTCTTTGTAGAAATAAACAAATTGCTTCTAAAATGTATGTGTAAAAGTGAAGACTAAAATAGCCAAATTTTGAAAAGAAAAAAAAGTTTGAGGACTTGCAATACCTGATTTTTAAAACTTACTGTAAGCTACGGTAATCAAGATAGTGTAGGATCGGCATTAGGACAGACATACGGAGTACGGAAACAGATCCACACAAATATGGTCGATTGATTTCCAAAGATTTCAAGGCTGTTCAGTGGGAAAAGGATACTCTTCAAAAAACAGTGCTGGAAGAACTGGACCTCCATATGCAAGAATATTAACTTTACCTTTACCTTACACCTTATATAAAAGTTAACCTGAAATGGATCAAAAACCTAAATGTACGAGTGAAAACTATGAAGTTTCTGTAAGGAAACATAGGTGAAAGTCTCCATGACTTTGAGTTAGGAAAAGACTTCTTAGGATACAAAATGCATGAATTATTTAAAAAATAGATAAAGTAGTCTTTCAAAATTAACAATTTCTTGTCTTCAAAAGACACTATTAAGAAAATCAAAAACCAGCCACAGTTTGGAAGAAAATATTTTCAAAACACATCAAGGACTTGTATTTATGATATTTAAACAACTCTTACAATTCAGTAAGACAAACAACCCAATTTTTTAAGCGCACCATTGACAAAATACAAATGAGTAATAAGAATATGAAAATTCTTATTACTCAATTTCATTAGTCAACATGGAAATTAAAATCACATTGAGGGGACTTCCCTGGAAGTCCAGTGGTTGAGACTTTGCCTTCCGATGCGGGGGTGTGGGTTCGATTTCTGGTCAGGGAGCTAAGATCCCACATGCCTCAGAGCCAAAAAACCAAAACATAAAACAGAAGCAAAATTGTAGCAAATTCAATAAAGACTTTAAAAATGAAAAAAAATACATTGAGATACTACTACACATCAACTAGAATGAGTTAAATTAAAATGATTGACAATACCAAGTTTTGCCCAAAATGCAGAGCAACTTGAAACCTCATACATTTCTGGAGGGACTACAAAGTGGTACAGTCATTTGGGAATATTTTCACAGTTTCTAACAAAGTTAAATATACACTTAATCATACTATCCAGCAATTCCAATCCTAGGTATTTATCCAAGAGATGTAAAAACATACATACACACACACACACACACAAAACCTATATGCATAGGTTTTTTTATAGGTTCATATAGCATCTTTATTCACAATAGCCAAAAAAACTGGAACAAACTCAAATGTCCAGCAACTTGTGAATGGATAAAAATAATTACGGCATACACTGGAAAATTACTCATTAACAGAAGGGAACAAACTACTGATACATGCAACATGGATAAATATCAAAGGCATTATGCTAAGTGAAAGAACAGAGAAACAAAAACTATATACAATATGTATTCACAGTTTTTAAAAATTCGGTATTATGGAAAAGGGAAAACCACAGGGGCAGAAAATGGGCTGGAGTTAGGGCAGAGAGGAAAGGGGGCACAGAGAAGATTACACGGGGGCATAACCTCTTTGGGGTGATAGAAATATTCAGTATCATGATTGTGGTGATTATTAGGAGACTGTAAACATCTGTCAAAACCCAACAAACAATAAACCCAAAACAGCATTTTATTGTACGTCAATTATACCTCAATAAATCTGATTTTAAGTTCACAGAATCACTGAGATGACTAGAAAAACAAGCAAGCTCAAGGCTAAACTTGTAGGAAAACATCCAAAACTATGCTGTAGAACTGGCTTGATGAGAAAACCGCTGCATCTGTCCCAGTCACCAAACCCTAAATGCCAAAACCTGACTGCAACTAGTACTGACGCCAGGTCTCTACCAGGCACTCAACACTATCATCCCCCAGAGCCACGCTCTCCTGCTGCTGCCTATGCTCAGCACAGAGCCCGTTTCTCACATGGTTCTCTTCCAAGTCGTGGTCTCACCTAAGTGCCTCTGACTGGAGAGTGAAGTCCAAGCAGCAAAAGACGCTGGAAATTTGAGTTCTCACTTCTGACCCTAAGGAGACGGATGCATAATGTGGAGATTTCTCCAAATGTAGAAATGCTGTCCAACATGTGATGGCCAGACATGAATAGGACAAATGTTGATGACAACAAGCAGTAAATGAAAACATTAAAAGTTCTTTCTCTTTCTTTTTCCTCTCCCCTACCTCTTCTAAGCCTTTCTTTGTCAAGCACTCTGTATTTCCTCACCTCAGAGGCTTTTGCAAGGTGTAAAGCTGAAACTACCAAAGACAAACAGGCTATCTCTAGGGAAAGCCTGGGCTCACTGAGGAAACTGTCCTGGGGAAGAGGAGGTAGGAGGGGCTACCTCTGAGCTGAAGAAAGGAGAACACAGACTACTAGGAAGGGCATGGATGCTATAGCCAACTTCCCAGAGAAGAGGGGATCCAAGCTCTACTTTCCTCAGAGGCCAAGGGAAATAGCAGTGTCTCAAAAAGGATGGCTGCCCCTGGACACTGGGGCTCTGTCACTGCAAGATCCCCTGAGTTCTACACAGTACAGAGCTGCAGAGCAAGACTTCAACGGACCCTGCGGGCTCAAACGTGGGGCATGTTAATAGTTACTCTGCAGAGGACCAGAGGAGTCCCCCAGTGTTTTGGCTCTGCATGAGACCTTGCGGTGTGGAGGAGGGAGCCCCAATAAAAATCGATATTAAATTTATTGCCACGCTGATAAGAAGAGAGTCTCACATTTGTATTTAACTTGCCTTACAGAAAGTAGATGAAGAGCATTTCTTGCAAACGTTTGCAGGTCCTAGGAATAAGTATAATCTAAAAAATCTGAATGTCCCAAGGATTATATGAAAGACTTTTAAAAAAAAATCACTGTGCTTTCAAATTGCAGAAATCACTGTTTAGAAAGAGGGCAGGGCATGGGGAGAGAAAACTGACAGTTTATGAGCTATTTTTTCATGGTTACCTTTTATTACAGGGGTAACCTTTAGGCAAATCTGAACGTGCAAGTCACTGGCCTTTTCCAGCGATAAAAAAAATTAAAATGCTTTTACTGTTTAGCTTTCTAAAGAACTTCTAAATATGTAGGCTTTTAATCCAGACGATGACTAGGGTGGAAGAATGTACTTTTCTTTCCTGGCTTAGTTTTGTTGTGTTTTCTAAAGAAATTACAGAGTTCTTTAGTTTATATTTGGGTAGGCCTTTCTGACATTGTCACACTAGCTAAATGCCAGTATCAATCTGGTTAGCAGATTGAAGATTTATATTGGGAAATACTAACTAGAGTTTCCAGATGGCAAAAGGCCAGATAAATGGCTTTTACTGTTAAATACAACCACGTACGCTCAACGTCACTAAATGGTTGAATATAGCCCCACTTGGCTATAATGAGCAAGCTCCATTTGTTTAATGAAGCATTCATATGATAAAAGAGGCTAAATCAAAAGTAGAGTTATTTATGAACAAATAAAGCCATCTGAAACCATCAGGAAGGATGTTATATTCTGAAACCAATTAAATTCTTTTTTAAAAATGACTCAACTGAAATTTTTATTCTTGTTCACCAATAACACTGCCTCTTTCCAAACTAAACACTATTTTTTTTTAATTTTCTTGATTTTTGGGGATATGTTTGTGTCAGTACCAGTTTAACTTTTAACTAGTTTAAAGCATTCTTCAATGTGTACAATATGAAAAAATAAGAGATTTGAAATGTGGAGGAAATAAGAACTCATACAACTCAACAGCTAAAAATTAAACAATCCAATTAAAAAATGGGCAGAGGATCTTTCCAGAGAAGACATACAGATGGCCAACAGGTAGATGAAAAATGTTCAACCTCATCTTTCATCAATCATCAGGGAAATGCAAATCAAAACCACTATGAGATACGACTTCACACCTGTCAGAATGACTATCATGAAAAAGACTAGAAATAACAAGTGCTAGCAAGGATGTGGAGAAAAGAGAACCCACTGTTCTCTCTCACAAACTGTAATGTTTGTGGGAATATAAATTAGTGCGGGTACTATGAAAAATATGGAGGTTCCTCAAAAATTAAAAATAGAACTACCACATGATCCAATAATTCCACTTCTCAGTATTCACCCAAAGAAGATGAAAACAATAATTTGAAAAGACATCTGTACCTAAATGTCCGTTTCAGCATTACTTACAATAGCCAAGACATGGAAACAATCTAAAGGTCCATGGATGGATGAATGGATAATGAAAATGTGGTGTACATGTACAATGGAATATTATTCAGTCATAAAAATGAATGAAATCTTACCATTTGCAACAACATGGATGGACCATGAAAACATTATGCTAAGAGGAGTAAGTCAGACACAAAAAGATAAATACCACATTATCTCACTTATATTTGGAATCTAAAAAAATAAAATAAAAACACCAAGTTCAAAGATATAGAAAAGATTGTTAGTTGCCTAAGGCAGGAGGGCAGGCCAAATAGCAGGCCTAAAGGTACAAATTTCCACTTATAAAGTCATGAGGATGTAATGTACAGCTTGATGACTATAGTTAATAAACTTTATTGCATATTTGAAATTAGCTAGGAGAGTAAATCTTAAAGTTCTGATTATAAGAAAAAAAATTTTGTATATATATGGGAACAGATGTTAACTGGACATACCGTGGTGATCATTTTGCAATTATGTATACAAGTGTCAAATCATTATGTTGCACGCCTTAAACTAATATAATGTTTATGTCAAATATACCTCAACTAAAAAATGCGAAAGTAGGAAATTTTGTTATCTATCCTATTAGAAACTCTTAGAAATCTAAGAGCGCAGACAGAGGTAATATTACATCAGAATTAAGTACTGACACAATGTGTCTAAGTACTTTCCATGACCTTCAGACCCTGCTGAATATGGCCTTTGCCTGTTTTTCCAACCAGTTTTACAGCACTTTTTCCCACAGTGGACTTTTCTCAGGTCCAGGAATACACTGGCCTCTCCTGGATTTGTATGGTCTCTTTCCATAGCCTGAAATACACTCCCCCGCCACACACACACACACACACACACACACACACACACACACACAGAGGATCCTTCTAACTCCTACCTATCCTTCAGATTTCAAAATTTCCCTGACCTCCAGACCTCTTACATACCTCCACAGTACCCTGTACTTCCCTGAAATTATCAGAAACCTTCTAGGCAGATTCTAAGTAGAAACTATATGCCCAGGTCCAATATGTCCGATAATACAGTAAATGTCCAATATGCATTTGATAATATTCATCAAGAACTTACATGCCAAATACTCTTCTAAGCACTTTATATAAGCTTAGTAACAAACAAGACTGGGAGGTGATAGGATTATTAATCATATTTTACACATGAGGACACTGAGGTCCAGAGATGCTAAAACACATTCCCAGATAGAACTGGGATTCAAACCAACGTCCACTCTGACTCCCTGGCCTTTCCTAACCAGTACTTCATACAGCCTCCTAGTAACAGTGAAAAGGGCACAGGACTTAGAATCCAGGCACGGCTACTTATTGCTGCATAACTTTAGACACGTTACTTAAACCTTTGAGCCTTAGTTTTCTTGCATTTTTAAGGAAAGGGATAAAAATATCTACCTCACAAGATCACTTTGAAGAAGTGTACTTTAAGTACCTGGCTTAAAGGAAGTCCTTAATGCATAATAATTGAATCTGATCTCAGGAAGATAACCCAAAGTAGTATTAAGCAGTAAGAAAGAAGAGAAGAAAGCAAGTATGTATTCACCCAGACTCACAATTGTCCTAGCAGCATGAAACTTCGCAGGAAAATTATGATCATATACTTATTTTTGACATATACCTATAACTGTGATTTTTTAATTACTAAGAGCTATACAAAGTTATGCTTAAGCATATGTTTAAGTTAAGAGAAAACTTCTTTTGGTAGATGTACTACTGCATATTCATATCCTCCATAGCCCCTAGTAAAAAGCTAAAAGACTGAATACTTCCCCATGACAAAGCAGGAGTGAAATTCAAAAATTAAATGTGAAGTAAAAATATTTAAAAAGCATTAGAAGACAACCGGTGGGAAATAAAAAGACAAATCTAAATGAAACCAAAGATGGCACAGGAAGAATAAGCAGGAAGAGAATGGGGGAAGATAATGGGGCTAGAAGGCCCTGTATTGTTGACAGTATCTGAGACACTGATTAATGTTATTTCTAAGCAGATTAACCAAATCCCAACTGTTCTACATCAGGTCCTTTCTCTAAGCTTGTCCTCCCTCAGACCAGCAAATAAAGGATACATTAAAATTTTAAACACACAAATAAAATAGAAGAAAAAAGCCCACCCACACAAAACAAAAATGTACTGAGTTGACAACTCACCCTAATGTTCCTATTCTTTCCTTTCATTCTGTGCCTATACTAAAATGATAACGTGATAAAACTGAAAAGTGAAAAAGAGGAGAATTAGCTCTCCTATGTAATTTTTAAAAGAAAGCATCAAGCCATCCTCCGTCAGCAATAGGTGGTGCAGTACTTGGTATCATCACATGAGTGGGAGGGCACAAAGAGATGGTGTGGGGGGATTGTTATTTCTGTCCCAGATACAGGAAGAACTTTTAACCTTCTGATGCTTCTCCTTATCATAACTTTCTCCATAGCAACCACAGAACTGCAGTGGCAAGAAATAGATGAGAAGATAAAAAATATACGTATTATGTATACACGCACACACTTATATATAAATCCTGCAAAACTGCAGAATTCAGTAATGGTTTTTAAAAATATTACACATTCCTCTATAATCTCAAATTTCTGTAGAAGATTAACAACTAAAAAACAGAATTAAGCAAACATAGCATACTTGTCATTTTTCTTTGGCACTTATATTTGTAACATATATATAGCATTTCACAACAGATTTAATCTCTAAGATGAGCCCATTTTACTAAAAAAAAAAAAAAAAAATTCTTTTGAGGCCTAACAGATGTCCCAATGTTTGGTCCAGAAGAACAAGAACCTCACATACTATTCATAAATAAGAGTGTTACGACAGTAATATACGATTGTGACTTTGTGTCCACTGCACATTATACTGCTGGTGAAAAGTTTAAAACTAGAAAAACAAGAAAACGAGAAAGGGTCACTCCACTGACAAGGGCTCTTATGCCAGGTAAAAGCAAGAAAGGGCTGGAGTAACTAACTCACTGGGAACAAACTCGCCCTAGTTTGCAGTCACTGTTTCCCTATTTTGGCTTAGCCTTGATGTTCAATTGCAGGATTAACAAATGCACATAAAACATTAGGTTTCATCATGAAGAGGTCCTACAACCAGGTGTCGGGAAGCATGATGTTATCAGAAAAAGCATGGCACCCCCAGAGCCCCACTGCATAGAAAGGGAAAGAACTTCTTAGGGTTGAGATGGGAATGACAACGTTAGATGAATGAGTGTTCCCCTGCCAGACCTGCTCTTTTGAGGAACAGACTACATTTTACAACTTCTCACTGCTTCCATTCCTACTCTCTGGGTGCCCAGGGACCATTTCAGAAGGTGCTAAACACCTGTAAAAACCTACACTAGAATCCAGCAGGTCTCTGCGTGGGGAATTTTAGGATGATCACTCGGTTCTCTCACTACATGGTGAAGTCTTATTAATGGCTCAGCCCATATATTTACATCCGGTAATTTAAATGTCACAGGAAGATAAATTTTTATGGGGTTTGTTATTAAAATATAGGAAAAGGACAGGCAATAAGGGATTTGGACAAAACAGGTTAAGTGGAGGAAGAACAGGGAGAAAATATATTGATGACAGGTATATTATTGTTTAATAGGGAAGAATATATTTAATTCTTTTCAGGCATGAGAAGGGAACTGAGGCTGGAGCACTGGTGTGTGTGGTGAGTAGTGGAGGGGGAAGCTGGGGGGAGAGAAGGAGGAGGCACTGGCTGGGGCTAAAGTCTGGGGAGCACAGGGCAACCATACTCTTCTTGCTTCCACCTCGGCCCCCAGGCTCACATGAGCCCAGGCTGATCACATTTTACCCTTATTAATTCAGGTAGCCAACCAAATGCCAGGCACCAGTACGAGTGGCAAACATAGGAGACACAGTTTCTACCCTCAAGGAATCCACCATCTAGTGGAAATACAGCTGTTAATCGATTAAACACAATGGTGATAAATGTTATACAGAAGATATGCACTTTTATTTCTCCCAGCCTGTCTACAATGCTGAGTCCTCAGGTCTCAGGAAAAATATCATGGAACCAGGGCTGGCTCATGGTCTGAAACTGACACACAAGAGCCCAGAGGGTAAACCGAAGGGCACGACTCTTTCCTGCAGCCCTAGGACTCTGTGCCCCGGTGCAGAGGGTGAGTGGGCACCCACTCTGGTTATCCAGCCCTTCCAGAGCTGTCTCAGGTTCAGAGAGGATTTCAGTTGAATTTAGATCAAACTGATTTTCAGAGGAAGCCCAGACAGCCCGGTGGAGGGATGTTTTCTTTGGCATGAGAAGAAATGATCATGAACTAGAGACACCAAGCAGGACAGGGAGAACTTTCTGCATACCTGCCGCTTTTCTGCAAAAATTAAGCTGCTGCCTGAGAGTAACGGCTTGAGAGTGAAACTTATCTGGCTCCACTCTAGTCACAATGGAACAAGCTGTGTACAAGAAACTAGGTGCTTCCACTGACTTCTGAGTTAAAGGGCTTTGAAAATAGTAAAGCACTCTCAGATCTAAGGTACTAAAACTACTTATACAACATGAGTAATACGTTCCTTCCATATGATTTTTAAAGTTCTTCTCTCCTTTTCTCCCTCCCCCAAACACCTTCCAGTTGGAGACTAGAAGTAGTAGTCCTAGACTCTGACGACTTTTCCTTGTACAGTGCACACCATCTTATGTCCTGCACCCAAGAAGGCCACTCCCTCAGTGCCCTGTGAACTAGACAGAGTCTCACATCTTTCCAATTTAATCCTTTCAGACAACTCCATGGCTATTCAAAGTTGTCTGGGGTTTTCAGATTTAGCCAGATGAAAAGAGACTACTAGGGGCAAAATGGCTTGTGACTAATTAATTAAAAACCATAGAAGCACCTGTGTATGTGTGTGTATGCACACGTACACACACACACACATATACATATACATACAACCTGAAAATTTGGAGATAAAAATCAGTTACCCAGGTTGGATACCAAAAAAAAAAAAGAACAGTATTAATAAAACTGCATGAAGAAAGTAGCTGTTGAGCTGAAGATCAGCGGAAAAATAAGACTGCCACATTATCTACAGTTTTCAAAGGGTTCAATATTTTTTCCATGGCACACAAAAAAGGAGAAATTGGAGGTCACAGCTCTGTCTTTCTCAACCCAATTTCCTAATGAAAATATCCTCAAAGGAAACATCTGCCTCCTTTACCCCACTTCTCTCCTTGAAGCCAGACTCCAATGGGGACCACCACCTCACCAGAGAACTGATCAATAAAGAGGAAAGTGACACTGAGGCCAGAGGTCTACACAATCCCCAAACTGAGTAATCCACTCCTCAATTATGAGGTATCTCTTATAGTATTTATGACCAGTCTTTTGTTTTTATATACAGCAGGTTCTTATTAGTTATCTATTTTATACACATTAGTGTATACATGTCAATCCCAATCTCCCAATTCATCACACCACAACCCCTACCCCCCGCAGGGAGGCCAGGGAGTCAAAGTGATCTTGTGACCCTGGTGTCCATACATTTCTTTTCTACAACTGTGTCTCAATTTCTGCTCTGCAAACCGGTTCATCTGTACCATTTCCTAGGTTCCACATATATGCGTTAATATACGATATTTGTTATTCTCTTTCTGACTTACTTCACTCTATGACAGTCTCTAGATCCATCCACATCACTACAAATGACCCAATTCTGCTCCTTTTCATGGTTGAATAATATTCCATTGTATATATGTACCACATCTTCTTTATCCATTCGTCTGTTGATGGGCATTTAGGTTGCTTCCATGACTTGGCTATTGTACATAGTGCTGCAATGAACATTGGGGTGCATGTGTCTTTTTTTTTTTTTTTTAAACATCTTTATTGGGGTATAATTGCTTTACAATGGTGTGTTAGTTTCTGCTTTATAACAAAGTGAATCAGTTATACATATACATATGTTCCCATATGTCTTCCCTCTTGCGTCTCCCTCCCTCCCACTCTCCCCATCCCACCCCTCCAGGCTGTCACAAAGCACCGAGCTAATATCCCTGTGCCTTGCGGCTGCTTCCCCCTAGCTATCTACCTTACTACGTTTGTTAGTGTGTATATGTCCATGACTCTCTCTCGCCCTGTCAAAGCTCACCCTTCCCCCTCCCCATATCCTCAAGTCCGTTCTGCAGTAGGTCTGCGTCTTTATTCCTGTCTTACCCCTAGGTTCTTCATGACATTTTTTTTCCCCTTAAATTCCATATATATGTGTTAGCATACGGTATTTGTCTTTTTCTTTCTGACTTACTTCACTCTGTATGACAGACTCTAGGTCTATCCATCTCATTACAAATAGCTCAATTTCATTTCTTTTTAAGGCTGAGTAATATTCCATTGTATATATGTGCCACATCTGCTTTATCCATTCATCCGATGATGGGCGCTTAGGTTGTTTCCATCTCCAGGCTATTGTAAATAGAGCTGCAATGAACATTTTGGTACATGACTCTTTTTGAATTTTGGTTTTCTCAGGGTATATGCCCAGTAGTGGGATTGCTGGGTCGTATGGTAATTCTATTTGTAGTTTTTTAAGGAACCTCCATACTGTTCTCCATAGTGGCTGAACCAATTCACATTCCCACTAGCAGTGCAAGAGTGTTCCCTTTTCTCCACACCCTCTCCAGCATTTATTGTTTCTAGATTTTTTGATGATGGCCATTCTGACTGGTGTGAGATGATATCTCATTGTAGTTTTGATTTGCATTTCTCTAATGATTAATGATGTTGAGCATTCTTTCATGTGTTTGTTGGCATTCTGTATATCTTCTTTGGAGAAATGTCTATTTAGGTCTTCTGCCCATTTTTGGATTGGGTTGTTTGTTTTTTTGTTATTGAGCTGCATGAGCTGCTTGTAAATTTTGGAGATTAATCCTTTGTCATTTGCTTCATTTGCAAATATTTTCTCCCATTCTGAGGGTTGTCTTTTGGTCTTGATTATGGTTTCCTTTGCTGTGCAAAAGCTTTGAAGTTTCATTAGGTCCCATTTGTTTATTTTTGCTTTTATTTCCATTACTCTAGGAGGTGGGTCAGAAAGGATCTTGCTGTGATTTATGTCATAGAGTGTTCTGCCTATGTTTTCCTCTAAGAGTTTGATAGTTTCTGGCCTTACATCTAGGTCTTTAATCCATTTTGAGCTTATTTTTGTGTATGGTGTTAGGGAGTGATCTAATCTCATACTTTTACATGTACCTGTCCAGTTTTCCCAGCACCATTTATTGAAGAGGCTGTCCTTTCTCCACTGTACATTCCTGCCACCTTTATCAAAGATAAGGTGTCCATATGTGCGTGGGTTTATCTCTGGGCTTTCTATCCTGTTCCATGGATCTATCTTTCTGTTTTTGTGCCAGTACCATACTGTCTTGATTACTGTAGCTTTGTAGTATAGTCTGAAGTCAGGGAGCCTGATTCCTCCAGCTCCTTTTTTCGTTCTCAAGATTGCTTTGGCTATTCGGGGTCTTTTGTGTTTCCATACAAATTGCGAAATTTTTTGTTCTAGTTCTGTGAAAAATGCCAGTGGTAGTTTGATAGGGATTGCATTGAATCTGTAGATTGCTTTGGGTAGTAGAGTCATTTTCACAATGTTGATTCTTCCCATCCAAGAACATGGTATATCTCTCCATCTATTTGTATCATCTTTAATTTCTTTCATCAGTGTCTTATAATTTTCTGCATACAGGTCTTTCGTCTCCTTAGGTAGGTTTATTCCTAGATATTTTATTCGTTTTGTTGCAATGGTAAATGGGAGTGTTTTCTTGATTTCACTTTCAGATTTTTCATCATTAGTATATAGGAGTGCCAGAGATTTCTGTGCATTAACTTTGTATCCTGCTACTTTACCAAATTCATTGATTAGCTCTAGTAGTTTTCTGGTAGCATCTTTAGGATTCTCTATGTATAGTATCATGTCATCTGCAAACAGTGACAGCTTTACTTCTTCTTTTCCGATTTGGATTCCTTTTATTTCCTTTTCTTCTCTGATTGCTGTGGCTAAAACTTCCAAAACTATGTTGAATAAGAGTGGTGAGAGTGGGCAACCTTGTCTTGTTCCTGATCTTAGTGGAAATGCTTTCAGTTTTTCACCATTGAGGATGATGTTTGCTGTGGGCTTGTCATATATGGCCTTTATTATGTTGAGGAAAGTTCCCTCTATGCCTACTTTCTGCAGGGTTTTTATCATAAATGGGTGTTGAATTTTGTCGAAAGCTTTCTCTGCATCTATTGAGATGATCATATGGTCTTTCTCCTTCAATTTGTTAATATGGTTTATCACATTGATAGATTTGCGTATATTGAAGAATCCTTGCATTCCTGGAATAAACCCCACTTGATCATGGTGTATGATCCTTTTAATGTGCTCTTGGATTCTGTTTGCTAGTATTTTGTTGAGGATTTTTGCATCTATGTTCATCAGTGATATTGGCCTGTAGTTTTCTTTCTTTGTGACATCCTTGTCTGGTTTTGGTATCAAGGTGATGGTGGCCTCGTAGAAGGAATTTGGGAGTGTTCCTCCCTCTGCTATATTTTGGAAGAGTTTGAGAAGGATAGGTGTTAGCTCTTCTCTAAACGTTTGATAGAATTCACCTGTGAAGCCATCTGGTCCTGGGCTTTTGTTTGTTGGAAGATTTTTAATCACAGTTTCAATTTCAGTGCTTGTGATTGGTCTGTTCATATTTTCTATTTCTTCCTGATTCAGTCTTGGCAGGTTGTGCATTTCTAAGAATTTGTCCATTTCTTCCAGATTGTCCATTTTATTGGCATAGAGTTGCTTGTAGTAATCTCTCATGATTTTTTTTATTTCTGCAGTGTCAGTTGTTACTTCTCCTTTTTCATTTCTAATTCTATTGATTTGAGTCTTCTCCCTTTTTTTCTTGATGAGTCTGGCTAGTGGTTTATCTATTTTGTTTATCTTCTCAAAGAACCAGCTTTTAGTTTTATTGATCTTTGCTATCGTTTCCTTCGTTTCTTTTTCATTTATTTCTGATCTGATTTTTATGATTTCTTTCCTTCTGCTAGCTTTGGGGTTTTTTTGTTCTTCTTTCTCTAATTGCTTGAGGTGCAAGGTTAGGTTGTTTATTCGAGATGTTTCCTGCTTCTTAAGGTGGGCTTGTATTGCTATAAACTTCCCCCTTAGAACTGCTTTTGCTGCATCCCATAGGTTTTGGGTCGTTGTGTCTCCATTGTCATTTGTTTCTAGGTATTTTTTTATTTCCTCTTTGATTTCTTCAGTGATCACTTCATTATTAAGTAGTGTATTGTTTAGCCTCCATGTGTTTGTATTTTTTACAGATCTTTTCCTGTAATTGATATCTAGTCTCATGGCGTTGTGGTCAGAAAAGATACTTGATACAATTTCAATTTTCTTAAATTTACCAAGGCTTGATTTGTGACCCAATATATGATCTATCCTGGAGACATGTGTCTTTTTGAATTACGGTTTTCTCTGGCTATATGCCCAGTAGTGGGATTGCTGGGTCATATGGTAATTCCATTTTTAGTTCTTTAAGGAACGTCCATACTGTTCTCCATAGTGGCTGTATCAATTTACATTCCTACCAACAGTGCAAGAGGGTTCCCTTTTCTCCACACCCTCTCCAGCATTTGTTGTTTGTAGATTTTCTGATGATGCCCATTCTAAGTGGTGTGAGGTGATACCTCATTGTAGTTTTGATTTTCATTTCTCTAATAATTAGTGATGCTGAGCAGCTTTTCATGTGCTTCTTGGCCATCTGTATGTCTTCTTTGGAGAAATGTCTATTTAGGTCTTCTGCCCATTTTTGGATTGGGTTGTTTGTTTTTTTAATATTGAGCTGCATGAGCTGTTTATATATTTTGGAGATTAATCCTTTGTCTGATGATTCATTTGCAAATATTTTCTCCCATTCTGAGGGTTGTCTTTTCGTCTTGTTTATGGTTCCCTTTGCTGTGCAAAAGCTTTTAAGTTTCATTAGGTCCCATTTGTTTACTTTTATTTCCATTACTCTAGGGGGTGGATCAAAAAAGATCTTGCTGTGATTTATGTCAAAGAGTGTTCTTCCTATGTTTTCCCCTAAGAGTTTTAGAGTGCCCGGTCTTACATGTAGGTCTCTAATCCATTTTGAGTTTATTTTTGTGTATAGTATTAAGGAGTGTTCTAATTTCATTCTTTTACGTGTAGCTGTCCAGTTTTCCCAGCACCACTTATTGAAGAGACTGTCTTTTCTCCATTGTATATCCTTGCCTCCTTTGTCATAGATTAGTTGACCATAGGTGCATGGCTTTACCTCTGGGCCTTCTATCCTGTTCCATTGATCTATATTTCTGTTTTTGTGCCAGTACCATATTGTCTTGATTATTGTAGCTTTGTAGTATAGTCTGAAGTCAGGGAGTCTGATTCCTCCAGCTCCATTTTGTTCCCTCAAGACTGCTTTGGCTATTCGGGGTCTTTTGTATCTCCATACAAATTTTAAGATTTTTTGTTCTAGTTCTGTAAAAAATGCCCTTGGTAATTTGATAGGGATTGCATTGAATTTGTAGATTGCTTTGGGTAGTATAGTCATTTTCACAATATTGATTCTTCCAATCCACGAACATGGCATAACTCTCCATCTGTTGGTATCATCTTTAATTTCTTTCATCAGTGTCTTATTGTTTTCTGCATACAGGTCTTTTGGCTCCTCAGGTAGGTTTATTCCTAGATATTTTATTCTTTTTGTTGCAATGGTAAATGGGAGTGATTCCTTAATTTCTCTTTCAGATTTTTCATCATTAGTATATAGGAATACTGGAGATTTCTGTGCATTAATTTTGTATCCTGCAACTTTACCAAATTCATTGATAAGCTCTAGTAGTTTTCTGGTGGCATCTTTAGGATTCTCTATGTATAGTATCATATCATCTGCAAACAGTGACAGCTTTACTTCTTCTTTTCTGATTTGTATTCCTTTTATTTCTTTTTCTTCTCTGATTGCCATGGCTAGGACATCCAAAACTATGTTGAATAATAGTGGTGAGAGTGGACATCCTTGTCTTGTTCCCGATCTTAGATGAAATGTTTTCAGTTTTTCACCATTGAGAATGACGTTTGCTGTGGGATTGTCATATATGGCCTTTATTATGTTGAAGTAGGTTCCCTCTATGCCCACTTTCTGGAGAGTTTTTATCATAAATGGGTGTTGAATTTTGTCAAAAGCTTTTGCTGCATCTATTGAGATGATCATATGGTTTTCATTCCTCAATTTGTTAACATGGTGTATCACATTGATTGATTTGCATATGTTGAAGAATCCTTGCATCCCTGGGATAAATCCCACTTGATCATGGTGTATGATCCTTTTAATGTGTCGTTGGATTCTGTTTGCTAGTATTTTGTTGAGGATTTTTGCATCTATATTCATCAGTGATATTGGTCTGTAATTTTCTTTTTTTGGAGTATCTTTGTCTGGTTTTGGTATCAGGGTGATGGTGGCCTCATAGCATGAGTTTGGGAGCTTTCCTTCCTCTACAATTTTTTGGAAGAGTTTGAGAAGGATAGGTGTTAGATCTTCTCTAAATGTTTGATAGAATTCACCTGTGAAGCCATCTGGTCCTGGACTTTTGTTTGTTGGAAGATTTTTAGTTCACAGTTTCAATTTCATTACTTGTGATAGGTCTGCTCATATTTTCTATTTCTTCCTGGTTCGGTCTTGGAAGGTTAAACCTTTCTAAGAATTTGTCCATTTCTTCCAGGTTGTCCATTTTATTGGCATAGAGTTCCTTATAGTAGTCTCTTAGGATGCTTTGTATTTCTGCAGTGTCTGTTGTAACTTCTTCTTTTTCATTTCTACTTTTATTGATTTGAGTCCTCTCCCTCTTTTTCTTGATGAGTCTTGCTAATGGTTTATCAATTTTGTTTATCTTCTCAAAGAACCAGTTTTTAGCTTTATTGATCTTTGCTATTGTTTTATTTGTTTCTATTTCATTTATTTCTGCTCTGATCGTTATGATTTCTTTCCTTCTGCTAACTTTGGGTTTTGTTTGTTCTTCTTTCTCTAGTTCCTTTAGGTGTAATGTTAGATTGTTTATTTGAGATGTTTTTTGTTTCTTGAGATAGGCTTGTACAGCTATAAACTTCCCTCATAGAACTGCTTTTGCTGCATCCCATAGGTTTTGGATTGTGGTGTTTTCATTGTCATTTGTCTCTAGGTATTTTTTTATTTCCTCTTTGATTTCTTCAGTTATCTCTTGGTTGTTTAGTAATGTATTGTTTAGCTTCCATGTGTTTGTGCTTTTTACGTGTTTTTCCCTGTAACTGATTTCTAATCTCATTGCATTGTGGTCAGAAAAGATGCTTGATATGATTTCAATTTTCTTCAATTTACTGAGGCTTGATTTGTGACCCAAAATGTGATCTATCCTGGAAAATGTTCCGTGTGCACTTGAGAAGAAAGTGTAATCTGCTGTTTTTGGATGGAATGTCCTATAAATATCAATTAAATCTATCTGGTCTATTTTGTCATTTAAAGCTTGTGCTTCCTTATTAATTTTCTGTCTGGATGATCTGTCCATTGGTGTAAGTGAGGTGTTAAGAATCCTCCACTATTATTGTGTTAGTGTCGATTTCCTCTTTTATAGCTTTTAGCAGTTGTCTTATGTATTGAGGTGCTCCTATGTTGGGTGCATATATATTTATAATTGTTATATCTTCTTCTTGGATTGATCCCTTGATCATTATGTAGTGTCCTTCCTTGTCTCTTGTAACATTCTTCATTTTAAGGTCTATTTTATCTGATATGAGTATTGCTACTCCAGCTTTCTTTTGATTTCCATTTGCATGGAATATCTTTTTCCATCCCCTCACTTTCAGTCTGTATGTGTCCCTAGGTCTGAAGTGGGTCTCTTGTAGACAGCATATATATGGTTCTTGTTTTTGTATCCATTCAGTGAGCCTGTGTCTTTTGGTTGGAGCATTTAATCCATTCATGTTTAAGGTAATTATCAATATGTATGTTCCTATGACCATTTTCTTAATTGTTTTGGTTTGTTTTTGTAGGTCCTTTTCTTCTCTTCTGTTTCCCACTTAGAGAAGTTCCTTTAGCATTTGTTGTAGAGCTGGTTCGGTGGTGCTGAATTCTCTTAGCTTTTGCTTGTCTGTAAAGCTTCTGATTTCTCCATCGAATCTGAATGAGATCCTTGCCGGGTAGAGTAATCTTGGTTGTAGGTTCTTTCCTTTCATCACTTTAAGTCTATCATGCCAGTCTCTGGCTTGTAGAGTTTCTGCTGTGAAATCAGCTGTTAACCTTATGGGAGTTCCCTTGTATGTTATTTGTAGTTTTTCCCTTGCTACTTTCAATAATTTTTCTTTGTCTTTAAGTTTTGCCAATTTGATTACTATGTGTCTCAGCATGTTTCTCTTTGTGTTTATCCTATATGGGACTCTCTGCGCTTCCTGGACTTGGGTGGCTATTTCCTTTCCCACGTTAGGGAAGTTTTCGACTATATTCTCTTCAAATATTTTCTCGGGTCCTTTCTCTCTCTCTTCTCCTTCTGGAACCCCTATAATGCGAATGTTGTTGCGTTTAATGTTGTCCCAGAGGTCTCTTAGGCTGTCTTCATTTCTTTTCATTCTTTTTTCTTTGTTCTGTTCTGCAACAGTGAATTCCACCATTCTGTCTTCCAGGTCACTTATCCGTTCTTCTGCCTCAGTTATTCTGCTATTGATTCCTTCTAGTGTATCTTTCATTTCAGTTATAGTATTGTTCATCTCTGTTTGTTTGTTCTTTAATTCTTCTAGGTCTTTGTTAAACATTTCTTGCATCTTCTTGATCTTTGCCTCCATTCTTTTTCCAAGGTCCTGGATCATCTTCACTATCATTATCCTGAATTCTTTTTCTGGAAGATTGCCTATCTCCAATTCATTTAGTTGTTTTTCTGGGGTTTTATCTTGTTCCTTCATCTGGCATATAGCCCTCTGCCTTTTCATCTTGTCTATCTTTCTGTGAATGTGGTTTGTGTTCCACAGGCTGCTGGATTTTAGTTCTTCTTCCTTCTGCTGTCTGCTACAGTGAGTTTTCTATTCCTAAAAGTATCAATTACCCAAGCTGTACTCAGAAATAAAGTCAGTGACCAGATGGCATTTGCCATTGTTGCTCTCCTGTTCTTCTTTCATTAGGAGTCTCTTTGAAAGTATTTATTTTGGATGGTTTCATGTGCCACCCTTAAGATTCCCTGCAGAGCTCACAGATTCTTTCATTTTTCATGTAAAAATCAAGGTTTAGGGTAAATCCTAGACCTTAGGTGTCATTTTTTTCATATATAAATTTATTTATTTATTTATGACTGTGTTGGGTCTTCGTTGCTGCACGCGGGCTTTCTCCGGCTGCGGCAAGCAGGGGCTACTCTTTATTGTGGTGCGCAGGCTTCTCATTGTGGGGGTTTCTCATTGCGGTGGCTTCTGTTGCTGTGGAGCACCGGTTCTAGGCATGCGGGCTTCAGTAATTGCAGCACACCGGCTCAGTAGTTGTGGCTCACGGGCTTTAGAGCACAGGCTCAGTAGTTGTGAAGCACGGGCTTAGGTGCTCCGCGGCATGTGGGATCTTTCCGGCCCAGGGATCGAACTCATGTCTCCTGCATTGGCAGGAGGATTCTCAACCACTGCGCCACCAGGGAAGCCCCCCTTAGGTGTCATTTTAATGTTTGTTTGTTTGTTTTAATTTGAAGCTTTTCTGAATGTTAAAAGGGTAGAAAGTGACCTTAAATATCATCTAATCCAATCCTTTTATTTCATAAATGAAAAACTTCTCCCACAACAGGGAAGTCACAGGTCTGAAATCACCGTTAGTTAGTGTTAGTCCTCAATTCCCAGCTCAGTGTCTTTCCCACTGTATCAGATTTGTTGCACAAAAGACAGAAACTCAAATACTAAGGAATAAATCTCAAGTATTTCTGAATAAGAAGCCTGAAATTTATGTTTATCTTTTCCACTGTTATTTATTCCATTACTCATTTGGCTGTTTATCAAATGATAGATGATAGAGAGAAAGGAAATGACTGTGAACTCAGTCCATTCTAATAATTTCTGGAAAACTTAGTTATTTTAAAGTTTTTGGATGAAAAGAGATTAAAACTATAGAGGAGAAATTGCAATTGGTGATTTCAATCATTTCAATTATCTATGTTTCATGTCTCCCCACCTTCTAATATATTAGGCCACAATCCCCATGAAAACATCAATAAATATTCTCTAAATTAGAAAATCAATCATTGGTATTAATGTTTCTGCATGAACTCAAACTAAATACAAGATGTTTGAAAACTTACTCTGTCATAGGGGAAATACAAAAGCTATCTGGCTACAATTAATGCCAGAATATCCTATTTATGATAATCTAATTACACTGTATAAAAAATTCAAATGTATTTTTAAAAGTTACTGAAATATTTTGAGAGTTGAATTCGATAAAAAGTGTAAAGCATAAAATATACATATCATGTACCATAGTTATATACAACTGAATCTGGTAATATTAAAGACAAGTTCTGCAGAAAACCTACAAGTAACTCAACAGCTATTTAAGAAGAGTGTGATCGATCGAAGTAAAAACATCTTGTCCAGATTATGTAAACGAAGTTAAGTATAATGTACAATTAAAACAGCACACCATTGGATAAAGCTGATGATATTACTTGAAATGGTTAGGATAAAGTTCCTACCAAGTATTAGTAAAAAATATATTATAACTTCTACTACCAGCCATAAAAGGCTAAAGAGTATCATACTCTCCCTCTTCATTGTGTACAAAGAGCTATAAAATTGAGCAGAACACATGAAGCAATTGCTTTCAGAACTTGGAAAAGAGGCATACAGGACTGTAACGACGTGAGTCCCATGATGGTCCCAGCCTTCTGCCTTGAGGCACATTCTAGACTTAGTGAAGACAAGTGGAGTCAAAGCAGAGCACAGCATACTCATCAAGCTGAAAAGGCAGACAAGTTTGGGGCTACTGAGGTGGGTGGAATTTGTGGAGTAGGTCACGAGAAGGTAGGAGCTGTAAAAAGAACGAGCTCCAGATGTCCACACAGAGTTCCCCTTAAGTCTTTGGCTGAAGGTGAAGCTGTGCATGCAAAGGGCATGATTCGATGAAGCTCAATAGAGAAGAGCTACTGGGGAGCTGAACACAGATGCTGCAGGTTGAGATAGTCCAGAAGGTTATGGCTCAGGCCTATGAGAGCCTCTGTTTCCAGATCTCAGTATCTAATGGCAAAGAGCGTGGGACCAGGAGGCCAGTTGATTGCACCAGAAGTCAATGCTGTGTGGTGATTATGGGTGGTCCAGAGATTCTAGGAGGTATGAGAAGAGGTTGTTAAAGCCTCTGTAGTAAAAGAGTCTTGGGGTCGGAGGAGGGGCACCAACAGGAGTGCCACCGTATTGCAGTATGGACAGATTCTATAGCCTTTTGTTGTGGGGAGTCCCATTTAAGATGGGCTGGTTTGCAAGTAACAGCACAAATTCACTTAAGTAAAATTCTTTAATGAAAAATATGTTGTCTTCAAAACCCAGAAAGACGTTGAGCCTATTTTAACATTTGTGGGTGCTGAAAGGGCCATGAGCTGTTTCTTGACAGTGTCAGAGATGGAGTGGCTCTTGGCTTATCAAATAATTTTCAGGAATTTAACAAAGGTAGCAGGGCCCTGTACTATGTGTGGGGCAATCAATGGCTCATGTCCTTTGTGAGTATTAGAATGTCCTGAATGAGTATGTCAAGTGGATCTCCTTGGAGGAGAATGTCACCAGGGTGATGTCATACTTGTGCTTCTGGAGAAAGCTGGATGTGGTGAAGATCTTGCCTGCAAAGACTGTACACAATAATAGGACTATTGATGGACCCCATGGACAGCCCGGCAGAGGTGTACTCTTCAAAGATGAAGGCAGACTGCAGTTGAGAGGTTGCTGAAATAGCCTTTGAACAGAACGTATTAGCCAGATCTATGACTGCCAAGTACTACCAGCTGCTCATTAGGTGGAGTCAGTAATTTCCATAATATTAGGAATGGAGGCCTTAATGGGTAGGATCATGGCTTGAAAGTTATGGTAATCCACTGTGAGGTACTATTCGTTCTTTCTGAGTTTAAAAACAGGTCAGATTGTGCTGTTAAACTGAGAAAGAGTAGGAATCATCACCCATTGTGTTAAAAGGTCTTATATATGGGTTTTAATTCTTGAAGGCTCTTTATTTTCATTTACATTGGGCAATATTAGCTATTTTAATCATGGAGTGGGGAGGGATTCAAGGAAGTCCCATATTTCCAAGCCAACTGTAAGTGTCAAAGATGTAACTTAATTTATTATTCATTGGGTCAGTGCATCCATGCTGACCTTGGATATTTTAGGGCAATAAATGCTATGACCATGGGGAATTTAGGCAAGGCACTAATTCCAATGGGTAAGGTGAGACAGGCCTATTTGTTCTCTATTACATATTTGGTAACTTCTCTAGGGGTATTAAGGGGTACCTTATTAAAATTTGGTAGGATCTCCATGTACAGGATTACCTTGTTTAAATATATTAAGATCCTCAGGTATAACTATAATTTGAGTCCCAGCATCAATTAAGGCATGAAATGAAAGTGCATTTCAGCAGATGTTAAAATTAACTCAGAACCTATGTTGCAGAGGTGCAAAAGTCAATTGGTGTCTTTTTATCTTTTCGTTACATTCTTTTAGTAAATTCTGGGCTTCCAATTGGGTCAAATTTAGAATCTCTGACTCAGTTCTTTGTTTCTTTCCCATGTATCCAGGTATCCGCTTGTTGGTTTTTTTTCACTGATTTCTCACATACTTCAGGGAGATCCTCTCTACCCTGCTCATAGTTTAGTTAAGTTTCTTCCTCCAGAGGGCCTTAAATAAGTATAATCAAGGTTAGGGGCCTTCCCCATGGTAATGATGAGTAAGGTTTGAATTAACCCCTTGGCTTTGCCATGGAGTGCCATGGGCATTTTTCTCTATAACCTTGAAATATTTGGGATGCAGCTAAACGAGTGCTTAAATTATAGCTCTAAATGCTTGTATTAGAAAATAACAAAATAAAGCAAAGACAATTTATAATAGTTATTTTTATAACCAGGAACAAAACGAAAGAAGAATAAATGTTCTTTAAATTGATGGATTAGCAAGAAAAAGTATTTAGTGACCAAAAGTAAATAAATCCAACATTTACAAATAAGATAAAATCAGCTGTAACTTCATATTTTAATGTGAAATTTTTGAAACATAACAAACATAAAGAAAAATGCACACATCTCAAATATATGCCTCTGCATACTTCACCTCTTAGAGAAGGGATACATTCACTTTAATGTGAGTGTAATATCTGAAATTAATTCACCAATAAAAATTGGTATATGTGTTATAATCCTCAAGCCCAAGGCTTGGAATAAATTAGATTAGACTGGGAGGTGAGGGGACAGTTACCAATGCAAAAACTTAATAAAGAGAGAAAATACAAAGAATTGCCCTATATTTATTGAGTCAGGAATGGAAGAACAGATTTGTTCAGGAAAAACTGGTAATTCCCCCTGACACACACATTTGATGCTACCAGCTCTCCCTAAGGAAACCATAGCCATACACACACTCCCTCTACATGCTTTCTTTGTTCAAGGAGTAACACATGGGCTCTATCATGAATGGCAATAGAGATACAATTCCATCCACTAACCTGAACAGCCCTAAGGAATTTTATCTGCTACATCACACCACCACCAGTTTAAGCCTCCTCCAGTAGTTCTAATAGTGAAAATTCTTCAAATCACCATTAAATGATTACAAGTGTGCTATTTCCCACTATACATGATAAAGCATTATTATGGCAATAGTAGATATTGATGGCCAACCTGAGATACAAGATTATTATGATGGTAAAAAATTTCTAAGGCAATATGCATTTTATATATTCTATAAAGAATATTTAAGTTTCTCACTGATGTATTTTTCTGAGTGGGAGGAAATACACACAAATGCAAACACATATATACCTCAGTTCAATTTTCCCATTCATCCCTGGAAAGGCACTAATAATGTATCTTTTGAAGTTCTGTGGGGAAAACCACCCTTTCTATTCCCCTACCCTATAGAATTTTCTCCTCAAATGAGATTCACCTAGTGCCAGAAGGCTACAGTCACCAAAGAGCTTTCTTAAAAATACTTCAAAAACAAACTTATAAACTGCTGCTAGGGAGTGGATTAACAGCTATAATGTAAAACCAAGCAGAAAACAATTCCTCCCAATCCCATACTACTGTAAACTACTGGTCTACTGCCTTTGGCCTGCCCATTTCTCATGGAGGTACATGTAAGTTGGTAGATAGTAATGTGTGAATATTTTTATAAACCATTAGATCAGCTCTATCCAACAGAATTTTCTGTAATGATGAAAATGTTCTATATATACATTCTCCAATATATTACTAGCCACATGTGGCTATTGCACACTTGAATTGTAGCTAGTGTGACTGAGGAACCAAATTTTTATTTTAATTAATTTAAATATCCATGTGTGGCTAATGGGTAGCACAGTTTTAGATTCTTAGTCTTTTTATAGAGCTAAACTATTCATCATGCATGTTTCCTCCACACCAGGGATTGCAAACAGGTGATCCATGGAACAAACTTGGCTGACAGATGGGTCTGGTTTGGTGATCACAGCCTTTTTTGCTCTTAATCTAAATTAAATAGTTTTACACATGGTAATCCCCAGTTGGCCAATATATCTAACATTTCTTGATTCCCCTAAACACACACGCACGCGTGCGCACGCACACACACACACACACACACACACACACAAGCATTTGACTTTGGTACTCCTACAAAATGGGGTGGTATTATTTTTCAGATTCCTTTTCATAAAACATCACACATTTACATATTAGTAAGCTTCAGGTGATGTCTCTTTTTTTTTTTTTTTTTTCCTGTGGTATGCGGGCCTCTCACTGTTGTGGCCTCTCCCGTTGTGGAGCACAGGCTCCGGACGCGCAGGCTCAGCGGCCATGGCTCACAGGCCCAGCCGATCTGCGGCATGTGGGATCTTCCCCGACCAGGGCACGAACCCGTGTATTGTGCATCGGCAGGCGGACTCTCAACCACTGCGCCACCAGGGAAGCCCTGATGTTTCTTTTTAAAATAATAATAGTTCTAATAGTATCTAGCCCTTTAATGCGCACTTACTATGTGTTAAGAACCATCCTAAGTTCTTCACATGTATTAGCTCAAGCTTTACAACCTTTATATAAGTACTATTACTATACAGATAAGAAAAGTGAGACTGAGAGGGATTAAGTAATTTGCCAACTTACTGCAAATAAATGACAGAGCCCAGTCCCAAATACAGGAAGCCTGTCTCCAGAGTGCATGCACGCTCTTAACCACCACGCTCTCCATGCCTCACAGGCGAGCTTATTTCCTCCAATCATCACTTTTTTCACAAGCAACTCATTTCAAACATAATTTTTCAATGCAATTAATATCACCCCTGTTTTACAGAGTAAAAGTAATTTCTACTTTGAAACAGTAGCCAACTGCTAGGAGAGGCTTCAGAGGAAAGTGCCTTCTCTATAGGCCAGAGTAAAGGAACAGCTCATTTTGTTATAAACTTTATCAGGGCTCATGAAACCAACATTCCTCTCTTTACCTCCAAGAAAGGACAACACCCTCCAAATTTCCTTACCTTTCCTGCTTTCTCTGGGCTACTGAGCGTGTTACAAAGTTCTGATTTATTAGGAGACATTAACATTAACGTCATTAATGAATGAGGTTTACAGCAGCTGCACAGCTCTTTTCCTAAAATCAAAGGTACTACAATCCAAAACTGGACATTCAAAGGAAAAAGGAAATCATAAACTTAACTCTGCTTATTCTACAATCACTTGCAAACCACCTCTTTTCTTGTATTTCTCAGAATCAAATATTTCCGCAAAGTTCTCTGTAATATTTCGTAGGATATGGTACTTTTAAAATATTCAAAGTTGCAAAAAGGAAGGGTTAAAGTTCACAACTAACCTTGTCAATGATGAAGACTACTGTTTTTCTTTCATAAAGGAAGAAGAGAAATAAATAAAGTTGACAAATGTGGCAGTGAACCAAAATCCAGAAGCCATCAAAATTACCATCACTGTGACCACCACTCATGCTTTAGAGGGAAAAGCAAGGAGGAATGTAGGCATATTTTGTGACTAAACTTGGTAATTTAATTTTTCCTTTCCCTTACTTTATCACAATGTACCCAGAGATGACTTATATGAGCGTCTAGGGATCTTGTAGGAAGCACTGCATTAGTCTCCAACTAATGAAAACAGTGAAAACAATAAAAATGGTGTCATAAGCAACAATATAAAGAACACAGGGAGAAGAATAATTAAACATCAAGGAGACAGGACCATACTCCAGACAAAGGAAACAGCAATGAACTCCTCAGAGAAACATGTCGTGTGTAACTCTTGATGGAATGATAGGTAAGGAATAATATTCCAAGAAAATGGGACCCCACCAAGGAACGGACTTCCGAAGCCATTCTTAGCTGGCTGTCCTTGAATTCACAGAAGGAGAGCAGTTAGTATCAGGAGTGAGAGGTCGAAACACTACAAAGAGGAAGGAGCTTCAAGATGGCAGAAGGTAAGACGTGGAGATCACCTTCCGCCCCACAAATACAACAGAAATACATCTACATGTGGAACAACTCCTACAGAACACCTACTGAACGCTGGCAGAAGACCTCAGACCTCCCAAAAGGCAAGAAACTCCCCAAGTACCTGGGTAGGGCAAAAGAAAAAGAAAAAACAGAGACAAAAGAATAGGGATGGGACCTGCACCAGTGGGAGCGAGCTGTGAAGGACAAAAGGTTTCCACACAATAGAAGCCACTTCGCGGGCAGAGACTGCGGGTGGCAGACGGGGGGAGCTTCGGAGCCACGGAGGAGAGCGCAGCCACCGGGGTGCGGAGGGCAAAGCGGGGAGATTCCCGCACAGAGGATCGGTGCCGAATGGCACTCACCAGCCCGAGAGGCTTGTCTGCTCACCCGTCGGGGCGGGCGGGGCTGGGACCTGAGGCTCCAGCTTCGGTCGGAGCGCAGGGAGAGGACTGGGGTTGACAGCGTGAACACAGCCTGCAGGGGGTTAGTGCGCCACGGCTAGCCAGGAGTGAGTCCGGGAAAAAGTCTGGACCTGCCAAAGAGGCAAGAGACTTTTTCTTGCCTCTTAGTTTCCTGGTGCGCGAGGAGAAAGGATTAAGAGCACTGCTTAAAGGAGCTCCAGAGGCGAGCCGCGGCTATCAGCGCAGACCCCAGAGGTGGGCATGGGACGCTAAGGCTACTGCTACTGCCACAAGAAGCCTGTGTGCGAGCACAGGTCACTTTCCACACCTCCCTCCCGGGAGCCTGTGCAGCCTGCCACTGCCAGGGTCCTGGGATCCAGGGACAACTTCCCCAGGAGAATGCACGGCGCGCCTCAGGCTGGTGCAAAGTCACGGTGGCCTCTGCTGCCGCAGGCCCGCCCCACACTCCGTGCCCCTCCCTCCCCCCGGGTCTGAGTGAGCCAGAGTCCCCGAATCAGCGGCTCCTTTAACCCTGTCCTGTCTGAGCGAAGAACAGACGCCCTCAGGCGACCTACACGCAGAGGCGGGTCCAAATCCAAAGCTGAACCCCGGGAGCTGTGCGAACAAAGAAGAGAAAGGGAAATTACTCCCAGCAGCCTCAGGAACAGCGGATTAAATCTCCACAATCAACTTCATGTACCCTGCATCTGTGGAATGCCTGAATAGACAAGGAATCATCCCAAATTGAGGAGGTGGACTTTGGGAGCAAGAATATTTATATATTTTTTTCCCTTTTTCTCTTTTTGTGAGTGTGGATGTGTATGCTTCTGTGTGTGATTTTGTCTGTATAGGTTTGCTTTTACCAGTTGTCCTAGGGTTCTGTCTTTCCTTTTCATTTGTTTGTTTGTTTTTAGTATAGTTTTCAGCACTTGTTACCACTAGTGGATTTGTTTTTTGGTTTGGTTGTTCTCTTCTCTTTTTTTAAACTTACTATAAAAAGGATTTTTAATAATTATTTCTTGTTTTTTTTTAATAACTTTTTTTTTAACCTTTTTCTTTCTTTTTTTCTCCCTTTTATTCTGAGCCGTGTGGATGACAGGATCTTGGTGTTCTAGCCATGTGTCAGGGCTGTGCCTCTGAGGTGGGAGAGCCGAGTTCAGGACCTTGGTCCACAAGAGACCTCCCAGCTCAATGTAATATCAAACAGCGAAAATCTCCCAGAGATCTCCATCTCAATGCCAAGACCCAGCTCCACTCAACGACCAGCAAGTTACAGTGCTGGACACCCTATGCCAAACAACGAGCAAGACAGGAACACAGCCCCACCCATTAGCAGAGAGGCTGCCTAAAATCATAATAAGGTCACAGACACCGCAAAACACACCACCAGACGTGGACCTGCCCACCAGAAAGACAAGATCGAGCCTCATCCACCAGAACACAGTCACTAGTCCCCTCCACCAGGAAGCCTACACAACCCACTGAACCAATCTTAGCCACTGAGGGCAGACACCAAAAACAACGGGAACTACAAACCTGCACCCTGCAAAAAGGAGACCCCAAACACAGTAGGTTAAGCAAAATGAGAAGACAAAGAAACACACAGAAGATGAAGGAGCAAGGTAAAAACCCACCAGACCTAACAAATGAAGGGGAAATAGGCAGTCACCTGAAAAAGAATTCAGAATAATGATAGTAAAGATGATCCAAAATCTTGGAAATAGAATGGAGAAAATACAAGAAACGTTTAACAAGGACCTAGAACTAAAGAGCAAACAGTCATGAACAACACAGTAAATGAAATTAAAAATTCTCTAGAAGGGATCAATAGCAGAATATCTGCGGCAGAAGAACAGATAAGTGACCTGGAAGATAAAATAGTGGAAATAACAACTGCAGAACAGAATAAAGAAAGAAGAATGAAAAGAATTGAGGACACTCTCAGAGACCTCTGGGACAATATTAAACGCACCAACATTCGAATTATAGGGGTCCCAGAAGAAGAAGAGAAAAAGAAAGGGACTGAGAAAATATTTGAAGAGATTATAGTTGAAAACTTCCTTAATATGGGAAAGGAAGTAGTTAATCAAGTCCAGGAAGCACAGAGTCCCATACAGGATAAAACCAAGGAGAAACACGCCAAGACATATATTAATCAAACTATCAAAAATTAAATACAAAGACAAAATATTAAAAGCAGCAAGGGAAAAACAACAAATAACATACAAGGGAATCTCCATAAGGTTAACAGCTGATCTTTCAGCAGCAACTCTCCAAGCCACAATGGAGTGGCAGGACATATTTAAAGTGATGAAAGGGAAAAACCTGCAACCAAGATTACTCTATCCAGCAAGGATCGCATTCAGATTTGACGGAGAAATTAAAACCTTTACAGACAAGCAAAATCTAAGAGAATTCAGCACAACCAAACCAGCTTTACAACAAAGGCTAAAGGAACTTCTCTAGGCAGAAAAGACAAGAGAAAGAAAAGACCTACAATAACAAACCCAAAACAATTAAGAAAATTGTAACAGGAACATACATATCAATAATTACCTTAAATGTAAATGGATTAAATACTCCGACCAAAAGACATAGACTGGCTGCATGGACACAAAAACAAGACCCGTATATATGCTATCTACAAGAGACACACAACACTCCTAACAAACATGCAGACTGAAAGCGAGGGGATGGAAAAAGATATTCCATGCAAACGGAAATCAAAAGAAAGCTGGAGCAGCAATTCTCATATCAGACAAAATAGACTTTAAAACAAAGACTATTACAAGAGACAAAGAAGGACACTATATAATGATCAAGGGATCAATCCAAGAAAAAGATATAACAATTGTAAATATTTATGCACCCAACATAGGAGCACCTCAATACATAAGGCAAATGCTAACAGCCATAAAAGGGGAAATTGACAGTAACACAATCATAGTAGGGGACGTTAACACCCCACTTTCACTAATGGACAGATCATCCAAAATGAAAATAAATGAGGAAACACAAGCTTTAAATGATACATTAAACAAGATGGACTTAGTTGATATTTATAGGACATCCCATCCTAAAACAACAGAATACACTTTCTTCTCAAATGCTCGTGGAACATTCTCCAGGATAGATCATATCTTGGGTCACAAATCAACCCTTAGAAAATTTAAGAAAATTGAAATCGTATCAAGTATCTTTTCTGACCACAACGCAATGAGAATAGATATCAATTACAGGAAAAATTGTAAAAAATACAAACACATAGAGGCTAAACAATACACTACTTAATAACCAAGAGATCACTGAAGAACTCAAAGAGGAAATCAAAAAATACCTAGAAACAAATGACAAGGAAAACACGATGACCCAAAACCTATGGGATGCAGCAAAAGCAGTTCTAAGAGGGAACTTTATAGCAGTACAATCCTACCTTAAGAAACAAGAAACATCTCAAATAAACAACCTAACCTTACACCTAAAGCAATGAGAGAAAGAAGAACAAAAAACCCCCAAAGTTAGCAGAAGGAAAGAAATCATAAAGATCAGATCAGAAATAAATGAAAAAGAAATGAAGGAAATGATAGCAACGATCAATAAAATTAAAATCTGGTTCTTTGAGAAGATAAACAAAATTGATAAACCATTAGCCAGACTCATCAAGAAAAACAGGGTCAAGACTCAAATCAAGAGAATTAGAAATGAAAAAGGGGAAATAACAACTGACACTGCAGAAATACAAAGGATCATACGAGATTACTACAAGCAACTATATGCCAATAAAATGGAAAACCTTGAGGAAATGGACAAATTCTTAGAAATGCACAACCTTCTGAGACTGAACCTGGAAGAAATAGAAAATACGAACAGACCAATCACAAGGACTGAAATTGAAACTGTGATTAAAAATCTTCCAACAAACAAAAGCCCAAGACTAGATGGCTTCACAGGCGAATTCTATCAAACAGTTAGAGAAGAGCTAACACCTATCCTTCAAACTCTTCCAAAATACAGCAGAGGGAGGAACACTCCCAAACTCATTCTACGAGGCCACCATCACCCTTATACCAAAACCAGACAAAGATGTCACAAAGGAAGAAAACTACAGGCCAATATCACTGATGAACATAGATGCAAAAATGCTCAACAAAATACTAGCAAAGAGAATCCAACAGCACATTAAAAGGATCATACACCATGATCAAGTGGGGTTTATCCCAGGAATGCAAGGATTCTTAAATATATGCAAATCAATCAGTGTGATACACCATATTAACAAATTGAAGGATAAGAACCATATGATCATCTCAATAGATGCAGAGAAAGCTTTCGACAAAATTCAACACCCATTTATGATAAAAACCCTCCAGAAAGTAGGCATAGAGGGAACTTAACTCAACATAATAAAGGCCATATATGACAAACCCACAGCCAACATCGTCCCCAATGGTGAAAAACTGAAAGCATTTCCACTAAGATCAGGAACAAGACAAGGCTGTCCACTCTCACCACTATTATTCAACATAGTTTTGGAAGTTTTAGCCACAGCAATCAGAGAAGAAAAAGAAATAAAAGGAATCCAAATCGGAAAGAAGAAGTAAAAGTGTCACTGTTTGCAGATGACATGATACTATCCATAGAGAATCCTAAAGATGCCACCAGAAAACTACTAGAGCTAATCAATGAATTTGGTAAAGTTGCAGGATACAAAATTAATGCACAGAAAACTCCTGCATTCCTATACACTAATGATGAAATTTCTGAAAGTGAAATTAAGAAAACACTCCCATTTACGACTGCAACGAAAAGAATAAAATACCTAAGAATGAACCTACCTAAGGAGACAAAAGACCTGTATGCAGAAAACTATAAGACATTGATGAAAGAAATTAAAGATGATGCAAACAGATGGAGAGATGGACCATGTTCTTAGAATGGAAGAGTCAACATTGTGAAAATGACTATACTACCCAAAGCAATCTACAGATTCAATGCAATCCCTATCAAACTACCAATGGCATTTTTCACAGAACTAAAACAAAAAATTTCACAATTTGTATGGAAACACAAAAGACCACGAATAGCCAAAGCAATCTTGAGAAAGAAAAGCGGAACTGGAGGAATCAGGCTCCCGGACTTGACTTCAGACTATACTACAAAGCTACAGTAATCAAGACAGTATGGTACTGGCACAAAAACAGAAAGATAGATCAATGGAACAGGATAGAAAGCCCAGAGATAAACCCACGCACATATGGTCACCTCATCTTTGATAAAGGAGGCAAGAATATACAATGGAAAAAAGAAAGCCTCTTCAATAAGTGGTGCTGGGAAAACTGGACAGCTACATGTAAAAGAATGAGATTAGAACACTCCCTAACACCATACACAAAAATAAGCTCAAAATGGATTAAAGACCTAAATGTAAGGCCAGACACTATCAAACTCTTAGAGGAAAACATAGACAGAACACTCTATGACATAAATCACAACAAGATCCTTTTTGACCCACCTCCTAGAGAAATGGAAATAAAAATAAACAAATGGGACCTAATGAAACTTAAAAGTTTTGCACAGCAAAGGAAACCATAAAGAAGACCAAAAGATAACTCTCAGAATGGGAGAAAACATTTGCAAATGAAGCAAATGACAAAGGATTACTCTCCAAAATTTCAAGCAGCTCATGCAGCTCAATATCAAAAAAACAAACAACCCAATCCAAAAATGGGCAGAAGACCTAAATAGACATTTCTCCAAACAGGATATACAGATTGCCAACAAACATATGAAAGAATGCTCAACATCATTAATCATTAGAGAAATGCAAATCAAAACTACAATCAGATCACACCAGTCAGAATGGCCATCATGAAAAAATCTAGAAACAATAAATGCTGGAGAGGGTGTGGAGAAAATGAACCTTCTTGCACTGTTGGTGGGAATGTAAATTGATACAGCCACTATGGAAAACAGTATGGACGTTCCTTAAAAAACGAAAAATAGAACTACCGTACGACCCAGCAATCCCACTCCTGGGCATATACCCTGAGAAAACCATAATTCAAAAAGAGTCATGGGCTTCCCTGGTGGCACAGTGGTTGAGAGTCCGCCTGCTGATGCAGGGGACACGGGTTTGTGCCCCAGTCCGGGAAGATCCCACAAGCCGTGGAGCGGCTGGGCCCGTGAGCCACGGCCGCTGAGCCTGCGCGTCCGGAGCCTGTGCTCCGCAACAGGAGAGGCCACAACAGTGAGAAGCCCACGTATCACAAAACAAAACAAACAAAAAAAAAGAGTCATGTACCACAATGTTCATTGCAGCTCTATTTGCAATAGCCAGGACATGGAAGCAACCTAAGTGTCCATCAACAGGTGAATGGATAAAGAAGATGTGGCACATATATACAATGGAATATTACTCAGCCATAAAAAGAAATGAAATTGAGTTATTTGTAGTGAGGTGGATGGACCTAGAGTCTGTCATACAGAGTGAAGTAAGTCAGAAAGAGAAAAACAAATACCATATGCTAACACATATATATGGAATCTAAAAAAAAAAAAAAAGTAGTCATGAAGAACCTAGGGGCAAGACGGGAATAAAGATGCAGACCTACTAGAGAATGGACCTGAGGACACGGGGAAGGGGAAGGGTAAGCTGGGACAAAGTGAGAGTGTGGTAGTGTATATATGGACATATATACACTACGAAATGTAAAATAGATAGCTAGTGGGAAGCACTTGCATAGCACAGGGAGATCAGCTCAGTGCTTTGTGACCAGCTAGAAGGGTGGGATAGGGAGGATGGGAGGGAGGGAGACACAAGAGGGAAGAGATATGGGGATATACGTATATGTATAACTGATTCACTTTGTTAAAAAGCATAAACTAACACATCATTGTGAAGCAATTATACTAAAATAAAAATGTTAAAAAAAAAAAAGGAGTGAGAGGTCCCTCAAAGAGAACAGACAGACAAATAGGTGTCCTCAATTTTTAGGAGAGTGTGGACTTGCAAGTCTTGATTAGATAGAACAGAACAGCTGTGTGTGTGTGTGTGCATGTACACACATACAAGTGGTTGTATTAATTGTTGCTGTTGTTTTTATTAAGAAATAATATATGTGTGAAATGAAAAGGCTATATTCAGGTAATGTAGCTCAGTCCTTAGTTAAGGCTTAAAGGATCACTAAAATTAAAACTACTACCTACGGGACTTCCCTGGTGGTCCAGTGGTGAAGAGTCCGCCTTCCAATGCAGGGGACGCGGGTTCGATCCCTGGTCAGGGAACTAGGATCCCACATGCCGCGGGGCAAATAAGCCTGAGCGCCACAACTACGGAGCTTGCGTGCCTCAACAAGAGAGCCCGCATGCTGCAAACTACAGAGCCCACGCACCCTGGAGCCCACACGCCACAATTAGAGAGAGAAAACCCACGTGCCACAACTAGAGAGAAACCTGTGCGCCACAACAAAGAGCCTGCACCACGAGTGATCCCCCATGCCTCAACAAAGATCCCACGTGCCGCAACTAAGACCCAACACAGCCAAAAATAAAATTTTAAAAATTAAAAAATGAAATAAAATAAAACTACTACCTAGTATTTTGAAAATGTTCCTATTTTCTGGCCCAGTAATACCATCTCGAGGACTCTATCTCAAGGAAACAATCAAAGATGCAAAGATTTACAAAGAATTATTTATATTACAGGATTACTTAAAATGGTAAAAATTTTAAAACAATCTTAATGTCCAGCAAGAGAGAAATGGTTCAGCAACAAACTATTATATAACTTTTTTTAAAACGCTTTTGAAAAGCCTTTAGGGAAAAGGGAAAATGATCATGCTCTAACATTAGGTGATAAAAAACAGGATATGAAATTCTATAAAAAATATTGCATCAAATATGTACACGTAAAATGTATACCATAAGGCCGTGTAATAATGCATATATATCCGATAAGGAAATTATTAGCTCTGATGGCTGATTAATTTATTATTTTTAATAGCATTTGTTTCTCCTAGCAATAAAGTATATAATTTATTTCAGACTATTTAGGAGGAAAAAACCGAAGAGAAGAAAAAGAAAAATTACCTGTAATGTCACTTCTCAGAGATGAAGACTGTTGGTGCATATTTCTGATCTTTTTCCCATGCGTTTATTATATTACTCTTATTATCACATAGCAAGGCTACACACCTGTTTTTAGCAAGGGTTACTTTTTGTGGTAAAATGTTGCAAATTTATTTTTAAAACTTTCAGTGTGCAAAGAAATGCAGCCTCTTTCATTTCCATGGCTGATTTAATCATCCTTAGGCACCTCATGGGAAGTGGGAAAACAGATTTGCTAATCAGCAATATTTCAAACTCTTCCAGTTTAAACAATTCTTCAGTTTAAATATTTATCTATTAAAATCTGACTTGACAAAATTGCTGGTTTAAGTGGTCCCCTTTGGAGAACTCAGACAGACTCTCAGAGCTCTATGTCACCCCGTCCCCTTCTCCAGGAACACCCAAGGAGACAGTATATATGGGGGCTCACAAGATCCTTCCAGCGAGGGGGGAGAAGAGGGCCCTGATCTGAGTACTGTTGTCAGGTATAGGGTGGCCCTCTTCCTTCTACTGGTTCCTGCTGAAATGTGGCTGGTCCTGGGCTATTCCGCAAAGAGTTGCTGCCACTCACTATGGGGCCCGTAGTCCTAACAGCTGGCTCTGGTTGTGAAACCGTGCACAGAGACCTCTTGACTCCAACATTAGGTGTCTGCGGGTCCACAGGCTCTTTCACACTCACACACCATATTCATTTCTCAAAACTCACAGCACTGTACACTAGAAAAAGGGTCAATTGTACTGTATATAAATCACTCCTCAAAAAAAGAGCTATTTTTTAAAGTGGTGAAGGGAAATTTGCCCAAAATGTTCACATTAGCAAAAAGAAAATCTCAAAATTAATGAATTAACCACATAATAGAAAAGTTTAAAAAAGAATAAAAAAGTAAACTGAAAAAAAATAGAAGAAAAGGAATTTTTTAACGTGATTCTAAGGTTTCTGGCTTGAGGTAAATGCGTGAAGGCAGGATCCAGTGGAGTAGTAAGGACATAGGAGTGAGCTGGACAACACCGGGGTGCACTGTTTACAGCCAATTTAAAAATAAAAATAATAATAATACAGCTCACAAAAGTCAGCTTCTTCTTGTCACCATGAACCAGTAATTCTAAACAATGTCATTAATAAACTACTCCCTGGGCTCCCCTGGTGGCGCAGTGGTTGAGAGTCCGCCTGCCGATGCAGGGGACACGGGTTCGTGCCCCGGTCCGGGAAGATTCCACATGCCGTGGAGCGGCTGGGCCCGTGAGCCATGGCCGCTGAGCCTGCGCGTCCAGAGCCTGTGCTCCGCAACGGGAGAGGCCACAACAGTGAGAGGCCCGCGTACCACCAAAAAAATAAATAAATAAACTGTTCCCTGAGAAAATGTGCTGGTCTAAACATTTGCCATGGTTATTAAGTTTTAGTAGTATAATACATATGTAAACTTTGAATTAGCACATTTTTATTACTTATCCTTTAATAAACATTATATTCCACATGGAAGTTACTTCACAGAAATCACTAATTATATGAGATTTACACATATGTAATTATATGGCCTGGCCTCTGATACATGTTTATTTGAAAGAACTGGAGCTCACTTCAAGTGCAGTTCCTGTCTTCAACCCACGTTATGTCTCCAACTACATGGTCCTGTGTTTGAAGAGTAGATTCTAAATAAACAGTGATTAGCACAGTGATTGTAAGGGAAGAAACACAACTTGAATTATTTCAAGTCTGTCTTTCTACCTGCAAATCATTCTCTGAACCTTGCAGAATTCACTTTTGGAAGTGTTTCTTCACATATTTTCCTTCTTTTTTCAACTATTATATCAATATAATTGCATTACTATAATTTACAAGCTTTCATTTTGCATTCTAATATTTATTTTGTTACTGGCATGAGAGAAAAATTTATTTCCTGGCCATTATTATTTGTTTCATTTCATGTTTATTACTGAAAATAATTTTGTCATATAAAAAAGGAGGGTATCAAAAAATCTATTCTGGTTATCAAGTACTCTGGATAGGCCACTGGTGGGACCATTTACTAAAATAGGAAATACAGGTGGAAGAGGTGTTTGGGGGGAAATGATTTGGGGTCAATTTCAGACACTGAGTTTGAACTTCTAAGGGACTAGCAAATGAAAATGCTCATGATGTAGCCGGAAATACGGGTAAAGAGCAAGATCTAAGAGTCACAGACAAACAAATGGGCCATGAAGTCATGACAGTGAACAAAAGGTCATTCAGGAAAGACAAAAATAAAAGCCAGAACTTCGTGGCACACCACATTTCAAGGGCAGGCAGAGGAAGGGGAACTGGGGAAAGAGAACAAGGATGAATGAGGATGGGTAAGGCAAGTACCTGGAGAAGGGAAAAATAAGGTGGGGGGGGGTGTCGGGGGGAGAGTAACACAGGCACAAAAAAACACAAAATCAATTTGTATGTTAAAGTCAATTTATTAAGAAACCTGCAATCAACCACACTGGATTTGGCAACCAGGATGTCTTTGGTGGTCTTTACAAAAGCAGTCCACAAAGGGTAGTAGATCTGGCCATTTTGCTAAAACATAAAACTGCAGAATGAGAAGCCCATGTTCCTAACCCTAGGTGAACCAGAGTGGACTCACTGCGCTCCAGTGATCTACAGAAATAAGGTCCCTGAACCACACGCACCAGGATTATCAGAGACACTTGTTTAAAACTGCTGATTCAAGGGCCCTATTTCAGACCTCTGAATCAGAACCTAAGGAGTTAAAACTCAAGCTTAGGTATCCTTAGTAAGCTCCCCAGGTAATCCCATGCATACTAAAACTTGAGGATCGCTGCACTATGTGCTCTTCACGGTCCATTCTCCCTCTGACATTCTGTAGTTCAGTAATTTGTCTCTCTGAAAATAGGATGCTACAACAATAATTACTAGCATCCACCCAGAAGTCAAAAACTACATGATAAAAATACAATAATCAGAAGTACTCAGGGCAAAAATAACACTTCTGCTCTTCATTTACATCAGCTCATTTCAATTATGATTACCATCATTCTAATGAGGGTTGAGGAAGTACACTAGCCAGGGGGGAGAATTATGTTCATGGGTAGACAAGAGACCACGGAGATGAGGGTTGAGGGCCAGGTGAACTATGTAAAACAAGAATGAAAAGAAAAAGCTCTGTTTGGTGGTACTGAGGTGCTATAAAGAAGTCATGCAACCTAAAAGCACTATAAAAGTAATCTAAAAAGATTACTATTATTAGATACATTAAAGATATTCAGTGTGATTGCCTTTCTTTTGATTTGGGGAAAAAAACTATATTTCTACTTATTTATATATAGAAATAGACAGTCACTGTTTTTATCTATGTATAGAAACAGAGAATCAATTTTCTTTTCCTTAGGGAGGCAGCAATTTTAATTAATACTCCCTAATTGGTATTGATTTGAATTGACTACTGACAGTCTTATGATGGGCCTAGCTGCCAAGCTTCCTGGGTCGGGAGCACAATGAGCTCCACTACGTACAGAAACCTTTTGTTTTCAGTGGTTTCCGACTAGGCAACATTTTTTAGGTCTCAGAATACTGGAGCCAGAAAGATCCTTGGGAGGCCCTCTAGTGCAGCCTGCCACACACTGTTTTCTAAAAATCACTCTAGCACCTCCCCACTCCCACTTGAAGCCTAAAGGATGTGCTTGTTTCCCTTGAGTTTTTCCAGTCACTCCCTCTTGACTCATCTGTGGCATTCTGTATATTGGACTACCTTGGGGAAAGATGGCTCTTGGGTATCATTACACTCTGGGTTTGCATACTTGCTTTACAGATTTGTAAGTAAAATAGCAACTGGGAAAAAAAGTCAGAAGGTTGGATGGGTTATATCTATGACTGTATTTTTTTTTTTTTTTTTGTGGTACGCGGGCCTCTCACTGTTGTGGCCTCTCCCATTGCGCAGCACAGGCTCCAGACGTGCAGGCTCAGCGGCCATGGCTCACGGGCCCAGCCGCTCCGCGGCATGTGGGATCTTCCCGGACCGGGGCACAAACACATGTCCCCTGCATCGGCAGATGGACTCTCAACCACTGCGCCACCAGGGAAGCCCTATGACTGTGTATTAACCACAGTGTTTCAGAAACAAGTAACGCACAGGTAGACAATGAGCGCAAATCAGAGGATGGGTTAAAGAATGGGCAGAGCTAAAGAGAAAAGGAAAGGGGCTCAGGCTTGAGGACTTCCTACCAGTATGTCACAGGCTGAGAAAAGGGTTTGAAATACTAGCTTAAGGTAAGTACACACATTACAGCAAATACACAAGTTACCTGCAGGAAGAAGGGCAAGGCAAGAGGAGAAGGTGCAAAACCAAAAGAAGAAAAGACATTTTATACTTTTAACTAGCTGTTAGGTTTCGTTTTTTTAAGGCTCTGAGCATATGGCTCTTTCATAGGTAATCTAACCTATTTTAGCACCAAATAAGATCACTTCTAGACCACCTCACACAAACAAAACATCTGTCTTATTTATGAAGGCCCGTAGAAGAGAAGATTCCACAAACTCATTCCTGTAGGCAACTTCCATCTCCATATCATGAATTTCCAATGATATAGATAAGGATTTCCAGACTTAGGTTAGTACAAAGGTAGCATTGAGACAGTATGTCAAAGACTACATATTTACCCAAATAAAAGGCAACCAGATTACAGTGATAAGGGCCAGATTTAGATTTAAATTTAAGATAGCCAAGTGAAAGAATCTTTTTGCCACTTCCTAGTCTCTACATCCAGTTTATTCTTTCACAAACTGAGTATCCCGCAGCTTAACCCAGCAGCCCAGTGCTCCTTCCTCTCCCTTTGTCTCATTTCCATTCCCAGGACATCTCTGGAATGCGCAGGGTTCTGCCTGCACAGGAGGTGGTAACACAGCACCATGTCTAGAAGAGACAACTGCTCCCATTGCCTTCTGTAATTCTACCTAATAGATAAGCTGGAGAAGGGAAAGGAAAAGGGAAAAAAAGGACACGTTCCAAACTTAACCGGGTACTGAAGGAGGGCTCTAACTTAACCACATTGTTATATTCTCAGTGAAGTAACCCAAGTTCTAAAAGTTACTAAACATAAGGGGATGCCAAATACTGAGTTTCAAAAATTAATGCCAAAAACATTAAACTCAAAGACATATATATATATATATATGAAATGTGTCAAGTAAATGTCCAGGTATTCCACTCATTAAAGTAAAAGATTAAGAGGCTTATAAAGGCCATTGATCATAGTATGACCTGTGTTAAATCTCTCCTCTAGGCTTTCTTTACATTCTCTATTAAGAGTTAGACATGACTGTATAAGAATCTACTGTTTTGGCAAACTGATGACCCAGAACAAACTATTTCACTTTCCACAGCTGTCAATCATGAACCCAAGAATCATCTTTTAAAAGTTAAATATAAGCATTTCTAAATGAAGCTGCCGGGCTTCCCTGGTGGCACAGTGGTTAAGAATCTGCCAGCCAACGCAGGGGACATGGGTTTGAGCCCTGGTCCGGGACGATCCCACATGCCGCGGAGCAGCTAAGCCCGTGCGCCACAACTACTGAAGCCCGCGCGCCTAGAACCCATGCTCCGCAACAAGAGAAGCCACTGCAACGAGAAGCCCGCCCACCACAACGAAGAGTAGCCCCGCTCACTGCAACTAGAGAAAGCCCGCGCACAGCAACGAAGACCCAATGCAGCCAAAACTAAATAAAATAATTTTTTAAAAAATAAAAAATAAATGAAGCTGCCTCCAGCACCTGCCACTCTGCTCCTCAGTCGCTGTGCCACATGTCCAGCCCTCAGGTCCTCCAACATACCCGGCCATTTCCAACTTCAAGACAACAGCCTCTTCTTTGACCCTTTTACTCTCTAATTCCTATTTGCTTTTCAGGTGTCAGCTTAGACATCACTTCCTTAAAGCACCCTTCTCAGAAAGGCCCCCTTTCCTACGCATTCTTTCTCATAGTACCAGGTGTTTTTTTCTCATCAGCATCTATTGAAACATGTTAAATAAATAAGTGCATGAGCAAGCAAGTAAATAAATATAGTTGTACTGTTTTCTCCTTGTAGAGGATTTTCTATTTATTTTATTTCATTTTTTAATTATTCACTGGCAAGCAGTATCACCAAACAGGGCAAGGATTCCGCCCAAAGTTAATGCATCTTCTTCCTTACTCTCACAATAAGGGCACACTTTGGAATAACCTTACTGTGACAGGGTCATTACCAGTAGAAAAGTGTGTGTGTGTGTGCACGTGTATGTATACACACATATGTGATTTTTTTTGAGAGCTTCTTAATTAAAAAAAAAAACAACTCAGATAAGATTGCATTAAAAGCAGAGTATTACAAAACTCAAGTTGTTTGTAAGGGGTCATTTAAGGACTTAAAAAATATTAGATGCACTATATACTTTTACATGTAAAAAACAATACATGTTTTATAGGTCATCCCTGAAGAGGGGCATATGGCTGACTTCTGCAAAATGGGTTCTGCGTTCTCCTGTGGAACTGGGGGAAACAGATGCATAGCTGGGGAGGGTGGGGAGGGGGAACAGGATAACATGTGGCTGAAGCCTCTCGAGTTTCAGCTCCTGCCTTCCTTTCCCAGGTCTCCTGCCTGCCCTGGACCTCCAGGGAATTATTATAGCCAGAGAGGTAATATGCAAAAGGAAGATCCAGCCTCTCCAAAACAAAATGGAGGATGACCCCTCTATGAAGAGGCTCCAAATACTGGATAAAAAAGAAAGTACAGAACAGGACAGGAAACCAGCTGAGTTTCTTTCAAGCAAACAAATGAAACACAGAACTACAATCTGTGATAAAATTATTCTTGCGGTCAAGGGACCGCAATTAATGTCACATAATTTTTCATAATTAAAAAAACTTAAACAAGACAGAGCATTTGCTTCCTCTATCCCTTCAATAACTCTGAGCAAGTATTAACTAAAGAGGTTAAACCTGTAGGTGCCCACATTCCAAAGGTCTTTTTACCGAAGTATACGACTGCATTAAAACAGAGTACTTATTCAGCTACCTATTTTTAAGTGACACCTGAAAAACGAACACCATCAAGCTTTCTAAAAATAGAGCAAATCAGCTTTGTTTCACTTGTGGGAGCATGCATCCACCCACTGCTTGCTTCTTTTTTTCTTACATCTTTATTGGAGTATAATTGCTTTACAATGTTAGTTTCTGCTTTATAACAAAGTGAATCAGTTATACATATACATATCTCTTCCCTCTTGTGTCTCCCTCCCTCCCACCCTCCCTATCCCACCCCTCTAGGTGGTCACAAAGCAACGAGCTGATCTCCCTGCGCTGTGCGGCTGCTTCCCACTAGCTATCTATTATACGTTTGGTAGTGTATATATGTCCATGCCACTCTCTCACTTTGTCACAGCTTACCCTTCCCCCTCCCCATATCCTCAAGTCCATTCTCTAGTAGGTCTGTGTCTTTATTCCTGTCTTACCCCTAGGTTCTTCATAACATTTTTTTTTCTTAGATTCCATACATATGTGTTAGCATACGGTATTTGTCTTTCTCTTTCTGACTTACTTCACTCTGTATGACAGACTCTAGGTCCATCCACCTCACTACAAATAACTCAATTTCATTTCTTTTTATGGCTGAGTAATATTCTATTGTATATATGTACCACATCTTCTTTATCCATTCATCTGACGATGGACACGTAGGTTGCTTCCATCTCCTGGCTATTGTAAATAGAGCTGCAATGAACACTTTGGTACATGACTCTTTTATTTATTTTTTTTTCTTTTTTGCGGTACACAGGCCTCTCACTGTTGTGGCCTCTTCCGTTGTGGAGCACAGGCTCCAGACGCGCAAGCCCAGCGGCCATGGCTCACGGGCCCAGCAGCTCCGCGACATGTGGGATCCTCCCGGACTGGGGCACGAACCCGTGTCCCCTGCATCGGCAGGTGGACTCCCAACCACTGTGCCACCAGGGAAGCCCTACATGACTCTTTTTGAATTATGGTTTTCTCAGGGTATATGCCCAGTAGTGGGATTGCTGGGTCATGTGGTAGTTCTATTTTTCGTCTTTTAAGGAACCTCCATACTGTTCTCCATAGTGGCTGTACCAATTCACATTCCCACCAGCATTGCAAGAGGGTTCCCTTTTCTCCACACCCTCTCCAGCATTTATTGTTTCTAGATTTTTTGATGATGGCCATTCTGACCGGTGTGAGATGATATCTCATTGTAGTTTTGATTTGCATTTCTCTAATGATTAATGATGTTGAGCATGCTTTCATGTGTTTGCTGGCAGTCTGTATATCTTCTTTGGAGAAATGTCTATTTAGGTCTTCTGCCCATTTTTGGATTGGGTTGTTTGTTTTTTTGTCATTGAGCTGCATGAGCTGCTTGTAAATTTTGGAGATCAATCCTTTGTCAGTTGCTTCATTTGCAAATATTTTCTCCCATTCTGAGGGTTGTCTTTTGGTCTTGTTTATGGTTTCCTTTGCTGTGCAAAAGCTTTGAAGTTTCATTAGGTCCCATTTGTTTATTTTTGTTTTTATTTCCATTTCTCTAGAAGGTGGGTCAAAAAGGATCTTGCTGTGATTTATGTCATAGAGTGTTCTGCCTATGTTTTCCTCTAAGAGTTTGATAGTGTCTGGTCTTACATTTAGGTCTTTAATCCATTTTGAGCTTATTTTTGTGTATGGTGTCAGGGAGTGTTCTAATCTACAGATTCAATGCAATCCCTATCAGACTACCACTGGCATTTTTCACAGAACTAGAACAAAAAATTTCACAATTTGTATGGAAACACAAAAGACCCCGAATAGCCAAAGCAATCTTGAGAACGAAAAAGGAGCTGGAGGAATCAGGCTCCCTGACTTCAGACTATACTACAAAGCTACAGTAATCAAGACAGTATGGTACCGGCACAAAAGCAGAAAGATAGATCAATGGAACAGGATAGAAAGCCCAGAGATAAATCCACGCATATGGTCACCTTATCTTTGATAAAGGAGGCAGGAATGTACAGTGGAGAAAGGAAAGCCTCTTCAATAAGTGGTGCTGGGAAAACTGGACAGGTACATGTAAAAGTATGAGATTAGAACACTGCTTGCTTCTTTTATCTAACTGCTAGAGTGGTAGAGATGTAAAAATACACAGCAAAAACAGATAAAGATAAACTTTGTCTCACATGCACAATATAAACAGCAATGGCTTCTACCCTGCTAATTAATGAGTAATTTTCCATTATCTGCTCTTGCCCATCATGTGCTAATATTTAAGAGAATGCAAGAAAAATATGGGGGCGTATGACCCATATTCCCAAGAAGTGTATCATCTAGTCGGAGAAATAAAGACTAATGGCTGTAGAACAAAAATCAAGGCACAAATAGCACTATGTAACTAAGGGCTAGGCGGTATTGTAATTTTTTTAAACCAAGACCATTGTGATTTTGAAATTTAAAAAAAAAAAAAAACCTTTTAAAAAGGCAGTACCATCTGAGCTGAATCTTGAAAATGGATAGGATTTAGACTGGCATAAAAGAGGAGATGCACAGTCCCTGTCTGAACATAAAGAGGAGAAATATAAGCAAATAAAGAGTAGTTGGGTGAGATGCTGAGGGGTTCTCTGGCAGACATGAGGCTAATGAGGAGACCAGCCTGCCTAAATGAGAGGTTCAATTTGGAGCACAGTGGGAAACAATGGGGTAGAACTCGACCATGAAGAATCTGGAAATCCAGGCCATGTACTGCAAACAGCGTCGGTAGATTCCTCCACACGGAAAGCAGCAACATTAGGAAGGCAGCACTGGAAAGGAACTAGAGTAACAGGTACACATACTGCAAAGCACCATCTCAAGCATGCAGGAAATTGGAGTTTATTTCTGTATAACTGAATTTCATTTCTGTTTGGGCGCTACCATTCCACTGAATGGTAAAAACTGAATTTCAATCAATTCAGGGTAATCTCAATCAATTTCTGGTTTCTTCTTTCTCAAAGGTTATATCTAAATGCCAAAGGATTACAAAATGCTAGATTTGGGGGATCTGGGGACAGGATGGGTGAAGACCATCATTTGCCTTTATCCCCGCAAATACCTGAAGCTCTTCCACCAACAGGTCTACCCAGATCCTTCCCTCATCCTCCTCATCCCTCCCACAAGCCTTCTCCAAGTCTGGCTCTCTCCTGGCCACATTTATACCCCCTTGTGCACACAAAGGCACCTCCTGTTGCCACCTAAATTATCCTGGCCATGGGAATTGGCATAGCTACCTCAGCTCCATCCACCATGCTGGGCACGGGGATCTCTGTGCCACCACGTCAAGCTCTACTTTTCTGAGGACAGGAAGAGCAGATTTGGAATCTTCCACACCAATTCCCTTTCTCCCTCGAACCTGACTTCGAAAATTGAAAAGTCAAAAACTTGACTTTTTTATACTATAGAATATGCTGTTTAATCTTTTCATTAAAAACTAAGTCAGAGTGCCAAACGAAAAGAAGCGTAAGTATAAGAGAAACCATAGGGAGGGGATGGCCACTGGTTAATGCTGCAAACATTATCACATCAAACTAAGTGGGAAATAAAGAGGACCTGAACCAGGGGATCTTTGGAAATGGACAATAAATAGGTAAGGTGAGAGATATTAAAAGGAAAAATTGATGGGAATGTTTAACAGAAGTAAAGGATACCGAATAAGAGAGAAAATTAAATCATCCCATGGTTTTTCTAGCCTTTGAGATTAGGAAAATAATGGCATTATCAAAACAGACACCAGTTTAGAGTGAAAAGGTTCTGAATTTGGTTTTGAATTACATTCACATAGGTTTTTCTGGTTCAAGATCATGACTTAAAATGCCAGCAGAAAAAGGATTCCAGACTTATTCTAGAAATTAGTACTACTGAGTTGTTTCTCAGTAATACATTCATTACTATGGTTTTCAAATACTATCAGACTTCAAATAGATACACAGTTTTATGAAAGAGACAGCACAACTGATCTTTTAAAAAAGTTCTTAAAACCTTCAAACCCTAAAATCTGCCTTTCCATTCACACTTCTCTATTAAACAGTCTCTTCATTTATAGGAATAGGTACATAGGTTACTTATTCTTTGGAAAAAAAAATATTTAGCTGAAAAAGAAACCAAGAATAATACTGTGCTACCTTCACACACACAGAGCTGGGCAGCTAAAACAGAACAGGCAACAATAGGCTGACAAAAACGAGCCTGGCCCAGCTCTCCACACCCCACCAAAGCCGGGAGGTGAATCCTGGTGAGCCCTGGAACTGACAGATGATCCTACTGCTATGTCACTAACTAAATCTCTAACCAGAGAACAACCTGAAGAAATATATAACTAGAGTCAATTATAGTGTTTGAGAGTAAAAAGCACTGAATGACTGAAGCACACAACGGGCATGCATGGCATGGACACAGACGGGGCAGAGAGCAGAGAATGACTTTCAAGTTATAAATTACTAGGTCAGCTCCAGTCAAATTAGCGAACTTTAGGGAGTGAAAATCAGGTAACAGAAAATAAATACCTAAGGGAAAACATTTTATGCATGAGCATGAAAAACAGAACATCAAAAATTGAGGATTATGCCAGGACATGTGGTTTGATCTTGATTCTGAGATACAGTTCCTCAGTTCAGTAACACTGATTATCCTAAAGAGAAGTGACAGGAAGAAAAAGGGAGAATAAAAGATTGAAAGTATAGTAGGTAGACAAAGGAAATGCATCCTTTCTCCACTCACCTTTTTAAGCCCTTCCTTGCACCTTAATATTTTAGCGTGTAAATTAAGAATGAAGAATGGCATGTTCAAGATAACATATTCCTAAACTCATATTTAAATCTATTCAGTAAAAAGGTATTTAATCAAAAATACCTAAAACTCCAATTATTATTGCTGTACACTGAAGATAAATATTAGAACAAGACGCATTTCTATCTTTAAGGAGCAACTCCCAAATCCATGAGAACAGAAAGGGGGCATTCAATGTCTTCTTTGCTTTGGAGCTTCTTCTCACTAAATTTTGATCTACAGACTTGAGGTTTGGGGGTTTATTCCTGTCCTTCTCTCCAGTCCCAAATGGACAGGACTAAACCAATTATTCCTGTAGGGTCCAGACACCAGGATCTGAATGCCCGACTCCTCATGGTCCTAAAAACCCATGAAAAGGTACAATCTCTTCAAATTACATATTTTTTTTAAAATATAAGGTTTGGGGAATTCCCTGGAGTCCAGTGGTTAGGACTCGACGCTTTCATTGCCGGGGCCCGGGGTTCAATCCCTGGTTGGGGAACTAAGATCCAGCAAGCTGTGCAGCACGGCCAAAAAAAAAAAGGTTTAAATTTATTCAAATTGAAAATATTAAGCTATATTTAGTCTCATTCACATATTTTCAAGTCACCTTACTATTCTGTACTTTTTCTGTCTCCCAATGCACTTACCACCTCCTAACGTAGTATACATTATACTTATTTTTCTTACTGTTTATTGTCTATTTCTCCTTGCAGTAAAATGGAGGCTCTGTGACGGCAAGGGTCTTCACATTTTTCATATCAGAGAATACTTGCTCAATAAATAGCTGTTGAGTGGATGCATGTGCATAGTCTGTGCAATTCCTGACACCCTATAAATTTGCCATTTTGAAGCAACAAAATCCATGTGCCTGAAACATAAAGTATGGTTACAGGGCTGGACAGCTGTATCCTGGACACTTTGGACAGACTCCATGGCTGAATCTGTAAAACCTAGAGCTCAATGCTTTGGAGATATAATTCAAGGATAAACAGAACAGTTTCAGATATGCAGACCAGGATCTCACTGGCATAACTAAAATAAAGAGTTAAGTAGCCTTGGAGAACTAAAATATGGACACCTTTCATGAAGAATTAACACCTTCTTAAAGTAGAGTTGGGATAAGGCATAGATCACACTGTAAATGAATAAGGAGTTGGAGTCAGTTACCTTCAAGTGATGCTAGGACCCAGATAAAGATGCAAGACACTGAGAAAGACATCACAGCCACGCTCTCCCTGGCTGTTTCCACTAGGAATGTGGATACCAATCCCCTCCATTTTTAATATCTCCTTTTCTTTCTTCTCTTAGCACTCACTCCCAGCCTCCCCCTCCCAGTGTTTTGCCCCTCTGCTGCTCTCTCACCCGGGCATATGCCCCGCCCAGCAGGAGCAGAACTTGTCATATGCACAGAGACCAGCAGGCCTCTCCTGCCCACCACCATGTGCCAAGCTCAGCAGTGGCCTGGCACACATAAATAAGTTCTGATCTGAATAGAGTGGAGCACGGACAGCCCCTAGAATTAAGTGTTCCATGCACACAGCCCTGGGCACGCACCCAGACGCTAAACACACTCAGTGCATCCAGGATAAATCCCCTTAAAACGGGAGAAAATGGTTGTCTCTGTCAACCGTTCAATGACACCAGGGCTCTGACAGAAGATTAAACGAAGAAATGCAGTAAAGACCCAACTCATTTCTTTAAGCTGATTTGCCCGCCTGAGTTCCCAGAGACTCGGTGCCACAACTGCTTGAAATTAAGAACAAGATGGGCCACCTTGATCTCTAAAGTTCTTCCACATCTAAAGGCCTATGGTTCAATCACCACCAACTTTTCAGCATCTATCATGTTATAAACAACTATTCTGAGCACTGTAAGGACTATTCAATAAAAATGTAAGAGACAATAGTGGTAGAAAATAATTAGGATAGTTAAGTGCTGAGGTAGACCTTGAAGGATTTAGAACTCAGAGAAATAAAGAGGTTTTCAGAAAACAGCAATAGCATGTGCAGAGATGCAGCAGTGGACGTGAACATGAAACATTCTTAAGACAGGGAAGACACTAGACTAGCTGGAAATAGTAGGGTTCATGTAGAAGAGCTATGGTTGATAACGTGGGTCAGTAACCTTTCAGGGGACCTTGAATGCCAGGGTAAGAAGTGTGGCATTGCGGGCAATGTGGAAAACACGTGAATTAAAAGAGAGACGAAAATGAAGTGATGTTTCACAAAAATGCATTTGGTGGCCTCAGGTAGGTTGAATTGGAGTAGATAATGACTTGATAAAGATCAGTTGGAAAATAATGCAACAGTTCAGTTATTGGTGATGAGAATCACCACTAGTGTATTGGCAACTGAAATGAAGATGAAAGGGCAAAGAGGGAGACAGAGCAGGAAGGAAGAGCTGTCAGCCCTCACGAGAAGTCCCTTCCAGGATGTGGAATGGCACACTAATCCTAGCTGGTTGTGCAGAGTGGCACTGCGGTCCTATCCGAGGGATCCCACAATAGTTTAGCACATCTTTGTTACAGTACCTAACCCCCTTGCCCTTCTTCAGTACACAAACCAAATTCAGGTGACTGGCTCCCCAAAAGAGAGTTCTGTACATCTCTAATCAATGCTGTCTCCTTTCAATTCTCCTTCTCCTTTTCTCCATTCCTGCCTTCCAAGCAGCTCAGTGTCAAAATTTTGGAGAGAGGTTTCCACCACAATCACCACTCCACAGAGCCCTTCTCCTCTCTTTCTTCTACAACCTTTCTTCTCTATTACCTTTTGAGTTCATCTCATTAAAAACATGTTTGTCAAGATACCTAGTCACCATGGTGATAGGAAAGCAACATTACAGAGAAGAGAAAAAACTGCCCTTCTTCTTTTAGTAGCTTAAACATTTCTCGGTTTCCATCAGTTTACCTAAAAGATTAGGCCGTTAATCTCCAGTCTCTCAAAATAAGCCTGCAAACAGCTCAACCCTCTTTCCAGGACCAATATATAGTGCAAGCCTCAGCCTAATTGCTCTAATTACATGAAGAACATAATGAGATACAGCAGCAGATGGCTACAGATTAAATTTGACAGAGAAGAAATTCTCCTCTCTCATCCTTTTATTGAAGAAACTTTGCCTTGAAAAAGAAAAATTAAACAAAAAAAATCAAAAAATCATTTTGTTCACAGAGCCAAATGTATATTTTTAAGTGCCATTCCACTTTTCTATTTTCTTCAGTAGTACCTGTCCTTAAAAAAATAATTCACTCATTTCATGTAGGTTTCTGTTACTACATATAACAAGATAAGTTTGTACCCCCAATGAACAAAAGGTGCGCTCATAGAAAGTCTGTCCGAAGTTTATATAATAAATTGTATACTTCCACAAACCTGTTCTAAAATCTCAAAGATGTGCTCTATCAAATATAAAATTGGGGGACTGGGGTTATTTGAGCCTAACAACAGAAAGTCTCTATCTAAACCACTGTTAGCTCAGCTTTTCACAAGAGATGGAGTGTCAAACTTCCAACCACCAAGTTAATACTCTTTAAACTCAATATCCAAAAGTGAAGTCACCATCTTCTCCTTAAAAATAAGTTTGCCTTCCCAATTTTTTTTCTACCTAATGGTAACAACCGGCTCTAACCTTGGAGCTATCTTTTCAAACTCCTTTCATGCTGTTGTCAATGCTATCAAATGGTATCTGATAAACTCATTCACTAATAAAATTAGTAATTACCGCTCCAGAACACAACTGTTTGAAGTTTAACAAGATACAAGAAGCTTTAAAACAAGTAGATTTCTATTATAGGATATGGGGCAAGAAAAAGAAGGGCAAAGAATTCTATCAGCCAGTCATAAACTTACGTGAAACCTCTTTCAAAAAGAAAAATTAGTGTCCCTGTCTCAACCCTGTCTGTTTCCTTAAAAAAATCCCTTCCTCTCTCCTTAATACCTTCACTGAAAAGGCCTCTGCTAAAATTGACTCAACAGTTTCTTTCATTTGGTACTCAACTAGTCAACAATCATAACAGCCATATTACATTAATCCTCATAGGCTACATTGTGCCTCAGTAACAAATTAACTCTGAAATCTCAGCAGCTTTAAACAAAGTTTATTTCTTGCTCACACAGTGTCCTCTAGGGATCCAGAAGCTCTCTACTAAATGGTGACTCCGGGACTCAGTCCAGTATGACCTTGTGAAACCATCATATGAAGGTCTCTACAATCCACATGAGGGTCTCTACAATCCATGTGGCAAAGTGCTTTGGCTCATAAATGACACCTGTCACCTCCACTTATAATCTACTGTGTAGAATAAATACATGGTCCCAACCTAACCCACAAGGAAGGAAAGAAAAAGCAGCCAGGACCTGGCTCTAAAGAGGAAAATAAAACAGGACTAGGTGATCACGTAGCATTGTCTCTATCACCATGAGGCACTTACTCTATGCCTAATGAACTACCGTGCGTCTGGAAGTCTTTATATGTGTTAACATCTTTAATATCCACAACCACCTCGAGATAGGTATTATTATTATTATCCCATTTTACAAACAAGGAAATTGAGGTCCAAAGAAAGTTAAGTAACTTACCCAAGCTAGTAAGAGGCCTAGCTGGGATTCAAATCCAAGCAACGGGCTCCAGAATACATTATGTCACACTGCTTCTCAAATATGCAAGACACAGTGCTAGGCACTGTTGAGGATATTGGTCTTCAAATATTTATAAGCCTATCATATGAAAGAAGTATTTAGATATATTCTATTAAGGCTTAAGAGGACAAAATAAGAAGCAGTACTGAGACAAAAAATTAAGTGAGAGAGTTATTTCTGAGTGCCTATTATAAGCCAGACACCATTCTAGAGACTGTATGTACCTCTCATCTAAGCATCAAAACACTCCCACAAAGTGGGTATTATTATTCCAGTTACACAAATGAAAAAAAAAAAAAAAAAACAGACTCAGAGAGATTAAGTAACTTGACTAGGATATTATGCAGAGCTAAGATTTAAACCCAAATTAATCTGGCTTCCAAGCCTGTGCAATTTTCCACTGCGTCTCACTGTTTTTCAATATAGAAATAACACAAACAAATCTCAGCCTACAAATCAGATGGGCAAGAAATGTAACTTCATTCTCTTCATTTTTTCAGTAACTAAACTTAATTTTCATTGTGAGCCCCCACTGAGCTGAGAGGCAGAAACTTAATCTTTGCAGTTTTGCTGTGAGGTCTTACGGAGAAGTTCACTCTCCTCTAGAATTCATCAAACCTTCCTAGAGGTTCTCTCAAGCACAAGGCCAATATCTGGGCTCTCTCAACTCCCTATCTGACTCTCCCTCAACTTGTCTACAAAATCTTTTTTCCTGACTTTTCCAAATTTAGTTTTATAGTCAGACCCAGGCTTTGTAATTTCTGAAATTCAAAAACCAGACACTTGCCTCTTCTCTGCATTCTGCTGAGGTGTCTCTTCCCCCACTGCTAACCAGAAAAAGTAAAACCGTCAGAGGGCAGCAGAAAATACCAGGAACAGAAAGTACATTGTTTAACATATCACAGTAGCACGTGTTTATATTATAAAGAAAGCCTTTTGACAACTGAAGCTGCTGAAAATGAAATACGTCATACGAGACAGCAAACTTCCCAGTATAAGAAGTATTTAAGGCAAGCGTGGTCATGTCGCTAGAGCAATACAGAGGTTTAACAGGTATATTTGGAGGGTGGGGGTGGGAGAGGTGGCAGTGATTGAACCTAGAATATTTGTCATCTCAATGGATAGTAGGAGAGAGAGAAAGAAAAATAAAAAAACAGGCAAAGCTATAATTTTAAGGATGCCAGAAAAGCATGGCTGATTTTCTAGGCATATTCACGTGGAAGAAGATAGAAGAGGACAGGTTATCATAAACCTCAATACTGACAAGAGGAAAATTAAGGAAAACACGTATAGCCCACAAAGGAATAGAATGAGAACATCCAAGAATATGATTTCCTAAGGTCCGCTGAAATAAGAAACAAAGAAGAGAGAGTGGTAGGAGGAAAGGTGAGGATGTGGAAGATTATCCAAAAAATTCTGACCTGTAAGAACTCTGTCACTGAACGCTGCCGCTCAGCGACAACTTGATGCTGATCTAAAACTGCAGAGCCCGCAGGAGACAGAAGCCAGGGTGTGCCGAGTGAGAAGACAGAAAGCCACTGGAGCCGAGACCTTACACTTATCCCTCTCACAGCCTAGGGAATACATCCTGATTGTTCTAATAATTTTCTCTCAACTTCTGTCTAAGAGCTAATGATAAAATAATAACAAATTACTAAGAAGCACTCCCAGAGGCATCAGAAGTTATGCTAAGCCCCATTAAAATGCAGCTCAGAGTTATGGAACGTATCATATTAAAATTTAAGACCCTTCAAAATTCAACCTTATTTAATTTCAAAGCAGTATTTCAAACCAAAAGGCCCTATGGGGGTTGAGAGAGAAAAGGGAAATAGCAATATCCTATCTCTACTAAGGAGAGAACTGAGGTAGGACGGGAAGGGGATCTATTGGACATTTTTAATGACAGCTTCATTTGTGATATATTATAAATGTCTGTCCCTCTGTCACAGTGCAAGGACAAAGCGACCATTTTACTTATTGTTTCCTATGTCGTTATTATCGATCAAGGTGAAAAGCTACATTTCTGGCTCAGACCTCCCTTAAGCCCTAGGCCCATGTATCAAATTGCTTCCTGGTTTTCCCTTCCCTTGGATCACATTCCACAAGCAGCACCCATTCAATTTATCCAAAGCTGAATTTATCATCTTTTTCCAAAACCTGGCCTTCCTCCTTTATTATTCTCCATTCCTATGCAGCCAAGACAAGAACCTAGGAGATTCCCCCAGATGCTTTTTCATTCTTTAAGATGAAGGAGTCACAGATTCTTACCTCCTCAGTTACTCTCAATTGGTGTCCTCCTCTTCATCCCTTCTGCCATCTTCATCTCTCCTCTGAACCCCTGCACCAGCCTCTTAGCATATGTCCCCCCTTCTCCTCACCTTGTCTCCCACCAACAGATTCCATGCCCTCGCACCAGATGGATGCTTCTAAAATGCAAATTTGATCATGCCACACCTCAGAAGAGAGCCTTGCGATGACGAGCCCGTTCTCCCCAAGAGACAAACCAAGTTTCTCAGCATGACAGAAAGGCCTTCCATGGGCCGGTCATCAGCAGCTCCACCGTCCAGCACTGGCCGTATCACACATCGCTACAATGAAGCCAGCCTGAACGACTTGCGCTGCACGCCCCATGCTACTTTACACTTTTTGGTCTTTTGCGTGTAGTTCCCTCAGCCTGGAACCTCCTTCCTCTCTTCAACAAGCCACAGTTCAAAACCCCATTCCTCCAGGAACTCTTCCCTGACTTTCTGCCATCCCTTCTGCTCCTCTCGCCTTAGAAGCGAGTGGCCTGCCTCCACCTTTGCAGAGCACACCAGCCGCACCGCCACGGCACCCATCACACCCTCTGCAAACACCGCTTGCTTCTCTGTCTTACCCGTGAGACTGCCAACAGCTCAGGGAAGCTGTCTTCTCCTCCACTCACAGTGCCTGGTGCCCAAGAAACATTCACTAAACTTGTTTCATTACGTGCCTCGATTTCTACTTGATGCCATTTGTAACATTTTCACTACAGGTACAAATGAGGGATTTATAGTAAGAAATATTGTGTATGCTTAATGTAACAGGAAAATGGCAAGGATCCTTTATCATCCTTCCGCAGGTCAGCCGGGTACCACACCAAGTACACACCTTCACATGATGCATAATGTTTAAAATAGTAGTGGCAATATCTTGCTTTTACTAGGAAGGAAACTAGCTCAGAGAGGATAGTAAATTCTCCCAAGGCTAAACAACTGGAAAGCAGATGGGTCAACATTAAAATACAGGTTTTACATGAATCCGTTAGCGACTCTCACATAAGAGAGAGAACACAGAAATTAAATGGAAAGAAAAGGCCACACAAAGAAGAAGAAAAGAAAATTTTCTCAGTTCTCCAGACTCACAGTCTCTTCTCCATATTTCTCAGCAGAATAGGTGACTCACGGTAATGGGATCATCCTAAAACCACGGCTGTTACTTAGAACACCACGTTAAGGAAAGTTAAGGCTAGTGGTGCAATAAACTTAATTAGTTTCATTCCACTAGATATCCATCTACTAAACTTCTAACCTTGTGAACCATTTCACAAACCCGTAGCCTAGGAAAACGTGTGTAGGGGCTCAGTTTTAATCCGTCACCACCACTGCAATACAACTCCAAGTACTAACCTTCCTCGTGGCGTCTGAGCACTTTGGTGTATGAAAGATCTTACAAAGAGGCTCAGGGCTCAGCTCTGCAAACGGAATGCGCAATGGAATACCTACCTAGAGAAGTGGGTGAGGACAAGCTACAGCTCACACCACAGCCCTGCACACCCCGGCATGGGGATATTCAGGGGCACGCTGTGGGGACTGAGGACTGTGGGCTTAGTGTACGGGTCACAGCTGCAAGTCTTGCCTGGTGATATCATAAAAACACGCTTGGTCTACTCGGTGGAGGTAATCCAGCCCCAATAAAGATTGCACCGGCTGCTCAACGATGTTTGGAGTTCACCACCCAGAGAACTAGAAGAGCTACAATTCAGGGACACCAGGCACAGAGCCCAACAACAGCAGCCTTGAAAAAGACAAGGAAGAAAAAATGTAGCAGCAACTCCCTGGGCATGTGACTTGAGACTCTTGGCAGGCTGCCCCACAGGGCTGGACAGTCTGTGGGCAGAGAACTCACATCTTTCTCTCAGCTACCCGAGGCCAAGAAGGCCCAGACAGAGGACTACCAACTCAGATCCTACATCAAGCTAATAATCAATGAGACCCTCCAGAGGAGAACAGTGAATGAATAACCACAGCTCTCACCTGCTTTACACAGTCGTGGGACTGATCAGCATCACTCCAACTGGGCTTCATGACGTCCACAACCTGAAACAGTTCTGTAATATATTAGTTGGATATCAAATATGCAACTGATGCAAGGTTTATTCCCCGGTAGGCAGAGTGCTAAACAAAGCTCTGTAGCAAAAACAAAGGACAGAGTTCAGCTTAACAAGTCAACCAACATTAATAGGGCGAGAATGTCAATATAATATGGTAACTGCTGGCACACGATGTACATGACAGTATATGAAGATCACCAGCCAGAGTTAAATGACCAAAATCAAAGCAGGCAAACGTCGACTCCCACAGGGACCAAAGGGGAGAGTTAAAAAACAACCCTATAAATCATCTAGTCTGGATTTTCCAATGAGGACACAAGTTATAAGGGGAGTGTGACTTGCCCAGAGTCATGCAGTCAACTATCAGAAAAGCCTGGGCTGGAACTCAGATATCCACTGCTTTCCACCATAGCAGAACACTGTTCCAAGATCACAGATATGGGACAAGTTCTAAGCTTCTGAAGCTGGATAACTACAACTTTCAAAAATGCAGATTCTAAACTGAGTAATGAACTGTGAATGGGGATGGAAGGAGGGGTGTGGGGGCTGGGTGTCCCCAAGGGTGGGAGACCTGGCATCTGCGTGTAGTGTGTCAGTAAAACCAGAAAAATTAAAAGCATTTCATTTGTAACTGGCAGCAAACATTCTCCTCAAAACAAGTATTTGCTAAAAAGTTGCTTCAGTGGTGTTACTAGTTCTCTGCTCCTCCCCTACAGCAGAGAGCTATTTTATCACCTGTGCTAAGAATGTGGACATGTGTTGCATGCAAGATTTCTCAGAGACTACTGAAATTAGGCAGAGTACAACATAAGTGAATCTACTTCAGACTGAGTCAGCAAGCCCCTTCCCCAACAGAACTTCACTATGGCATCATGAAGTTCAAAGCAATACCCGTGTGAACTAACACAAAGCTCTACCCATGTGACTTTGCGAACTGAAATGCAAGCCAGTTGTGATTATACGGTAATGAGACCACTGCTACACTTAAATCCTTCAATGAACATTCACTGATTAACTCTGTCACGTACTATTTTAAGACCTGGTTTTGGGGGGGAGGGGATGACCGGGGTGTCGGGGGGGAGGTTAGGGGACAAAGGATGAGAAGCTAGATAAAGGAAAACACAAGATAAAAAAGACACAACCCCAGTCTAGTCAGGAAAGCAAATATGCATGCAAATAACTGTAAAACTGTTTGATAAATGTTATAAAACAGTGCTACTCAAAATGTGACCTGTGGACCAGTGACGACCTGTGAATTGTTTGCTGTTGGTCCATAAAAACATAGTTAAGTTCAAAACTGAGAATAAACATTTAGAAACCTAGTAATTTTAGGGCTGTTGAATCTAATAATTTTAAAATGAGGTTTCTATTTTCTATGTCTTCTTTACACCTCATTTTTCTATTTCATTTTTATTACATTTTACAAAAGTATTGGCACACAAAGCAATAAAGTGATATATCAGAAGTACTATATATAATACGATACTGTATGAGCACAGACGAAGACAAATGGCGCGTTCAGAGAGGCTCCAGAGAGGAGATAACCTTTGAGCTGCAAAGGATACATCAGACATAGTGAGACGTGAAAGGCATCTCAGGCAGAGGAAGAGCATCTGCAAAAGCCTGGGGGTCATAAAAGTAGATGGTATGTTTACAGCACAGACTTTGAGGCAAAGTAATAAACAGTAAAAGTGCAGAAAGTTAAGCTACAAAGATTCAAAGAAACTTGTATGACTTTATAGTTTAGGCTTTGGGCTCTACCCAAAACGCAAGAGGGAATCACTGACCATTTTTATAACCAGGAGAAGGACGTGTTTATATTTTCATAAAGGTATTCTTTCAGAAGTACAATAGGCAGATTTGAAGGGAGAGAGAACAGGGAGAGATAGAGACCAGTTATGAACATACTGGAAAATAATCTAGGTGGAAAGTGAAGAAACCTGCATATGTCAAGGAAAACAGGCAAGAGAGAATGACTTAGAGAAATGTTTCATTTTTTTATTTTTTTTTTTAAGAAGAGGCAATATGGAGTTTTTATTCAGCATAATCCACCTAGAATATGTTGACCTGTTGCAATCAGAACTATTTTCAAGAAAAAAAAATCACTTGTCTTATATCACAGATCCTACTCAAATGAATAAATAATTATCAACTATTACACATAAATTTAGATCAGAATTAAAACAGAGAAATCAAGGAATTTAGAGTCACATCCTATTTCTCTGTGGGAAGAGTTGTTTTTAAGCCAAGTCTTCATCTGTTTGTGGGCTACCTAGAGAGATAATGTGGACAACCTAAAACTTATGAAAATTACATAACCTTGAGGTTCATAATTGTCATCCTGGAGCACACCTGTATCATTAGAGAAAATTTTTTAAAGGTATAATATTCCTTGCTTATCAATATGGGTCAGAATCTGTAATAAGACAGTTGTTCACTTAGTAAGTGATTAAACAAGGGAGAAATCGGTAAGAATGAGGAGTGAGTGTGTTACTGAGAGACAGGAGAGATACTGGGATAAAATGGGAAATTCTGGAATGAAAATGTGAAAGTGTGGTGTGTTGCCGAGAAACAGGGGAGGTATCTGGGGTGAAATGTGAAATTCTAGAATGATATTGGGCTTAAATAATCTAAATAGATTCACATGTATCAGTGGAGAAGAAGTTGTAGCTGGGGCTTCCTTGGTGGCGCAGTGGTTGAGAATCTGCCTGCCAATGCAGGGCACACGGGTTCGAGCCCCGGTCTGGGAAGATCCCAAATGCCGCGGAGCGACTAGGCCCGTGAGCCACAACTACTGAGCCTGCGCGTCTGGAGCCTGTGCTACGCAACAAGAGAGGCCGCGATGGTGAGAGGCCCGCGCACCGCAATGAAGAGTGGCTCCCGCTCGCCGCAACTAGAGAAAGCCCTCGCGCAGAAACGAAGACCCAACACAGCCAAAAATAAAATAAAGAAAGAAGCTTTCATAAAAAAAAAAAAAAGAGTTGTAGCCAACACATTTATTTTGCACATTCTATGAACAGAGCAGTATTGTAGATACTACAGGAGCTACAAAGGGGAATAAGAGGAGGCACCTCACTGTTAGTCCCAGGGCAATTCTAGGGTCTCCTGAGACTCCCCAGAAGTTAGTTCTGGACCACAGAAGGTCTGAGGTGTTTACCTCAGTAAGTAACAAACCAAGACTCACTTTCAATCAAGAGAATTCGATGGGTTCAAGGAATCTCTAAAGGGTATGAGGGTGTGTGTGTGTGTGTGTGTGTGTGTGTGTGTGTGTGTGTGTGTGTGTG